>NW_013524647.1:593060-702481 GCF_000250985.1 Nematocida parisii ERTm1 | reverse complement strand
GTTATTAGAATATGATAGAATAAATTGTGTTAATGTATAATAACCATAATTGTGCTTGAATATTATTATATACTAGCTAATTATTATTGAATATATCCTGAATTTATTTAAACTATTCATTTTCAAATAAAATATGTACTATTTATAAACACAAAATTATTTTAAAGTCTGTAATATAAGCTGCCTATAGAATAAATACCCAGAATTGTGCTAAAAATATATTAAATTGCACATGACTAAAATACTTGAAAATTAAAATGTCATAGAAGAGTAACTATATAACCTGAAATTATTGGCTTAAAGGCTAGTTATATTAAAGAATATTATTTGTGGTTTCGGGATATGCACTATTTCTGTTTTAATATTTTTATTGTAATGCATATTCTTGCTGATTTATCTTACAGTATGGCATTTCGGCATTTGTATTTGATTTGGCATTTTTATTGTTAAATTAAAATATCTGAGTACTCTGGTTAATTATTAGATGAACAAAAGACTAGAAAGAGGAAAAGCTATAGATAGTGGTACAGTAGAAACAACTGTTATTAATATAAGCAGTGATGATCCTAACTATATGGGGGTTTCGAATCCTCGGCATTTATATGAAAACCAGCAGTGTATTAAACTTCAAAACAGAAGACCAAATGGCAATATTCCATTGAATACCAGAACTAAAGAATTAAACATGCAGCAGAATAAGCCATCTAAAATACTAGGTTTTTACCCAGCACATTTTTACATGATAATGATGGTCTTTATTATAGTTGCAGTAGTAATATTTGTACTAGTAAAGAAAACAGATTTCATTATGCCTCAAAGCAACTAACCTGAAGTTTTTCGTAGGTATAATAGCATAAAGAAAATGCAACCACATTCTATTAACAAGCCGAGAGTATGAAATACTCAAAAAAGAAATTCAATTTCTGACTATGAGCCATATAAAAACAAAAGCTAATGACTTAAGTTGTATTTTTGGGCGAGTAGGCACTAAGAATAATTTAAGTACATTCTATTGTAAATATACTTGAATGAAAAATAACTATTTAAAATATCTTAATACTCTACTTTATTCCTATTATTTGTACTAGACTAAGCATGGCGTATAGCACAGTGCATTAATACGTTATTCTATTGTATATGCAATAATAATTAGTCTGTCTGTATAGTGATAGAGTAGATTAGACTAAATATAGCATAATAAACAAATCAATCTGTTATGTCTAAGATTATTATGTACAGATATTGGCACAGTCTTTATTTCCGGATATATCTGCGAGAATACACCTTTTTAGTCTGCTTTATATCTGCGTAGCACTGCCTAGTGCTTTCTTCTCTTATTCCCTGCCGGTGCTGATCTAGTCTTATTCTTGTTTCTGCTGCTTAGTTCACTTATTCTATTGTTCATGTACTCCTTAAGCCGCATTCCATACTCGCCCTCTTCTTCCTCTCCTGCTATGTCGCATCGGCTACAGAGAGCTATCTTATTAGCCAAAGTTCTGGCTATTTGCCCTTTTATCTCCTGTGGTACTTGGCCAACATATGATGAATTATAAATTAGTCCGTATTTTGGAGTAGACTTGCCTTCTTTCAGAGACTTAAACAGAGCCTTTTCTGCACCAAGCAATTGCACTGAGGAAGCAGGAAGCCTTGCTAAGTCAGAAAGTGATCCTGCGGCTGAGATTAATAAAGCAGCTATCTGTGGCCCCAAAAGTTCCAGAAGATTTGGAGCTACGGTGGATAATCGATTGAGTAAGTGTGCATGCAGAGATTCTCTTGAAGAGAACATTGACAGCAGTTGAAGGGCAGAAGATAGAATGAGGTGAGCATCTTCGGGTGTGGACTCTGATGAAAGAGTTGTGCTCAGAGCAGATTCTACTTCTGCAGAAAGAGTTATTCCCTGGATTGCGGATAATTCTTTTGGCAGCTCCATCTCTGCATCTGTAGTATCACTCTCTTTAGTTGGTAATATTCTTGCTAAGTGCACTGCTACTGTCTCTATATACTTCTGGTTGTCCTCTATTAGCTCTCCTAGCTCTGGGCAGTGCATTCCATACCACTCCCTGATGCGCATGCATTTGTTGTTTATGTCCTTATCTAAGCGGGAAATAACCCGAATGCTTTGCACTATAACGGCATCATTCTTCTGCGGAGTCATCTTTAATTTTTCACGGCATAAAGAGTGTGCAAGAATCAGAGAATATCTATCTAACTCTTTCTCCTCTATGCTTAATAGCTCGGGTAATCTACTCTGTATCTCTCTATCCTTATCCTCACTAGTGCAGATTTTTATTTTCATATTTTTATTCTCTGCTTCTTTCTGCAGTACTTCTGCTAGCTTTGCGTTAGAAAGAGTAAGCGTTGAGATGTTCTGCGAGAAAAGAGGAAGGAGGGAAGAAGGAAGAACTCCTTCTGGTATGCCTATGACCGATTCAGTCGCATTCTTGATGTCTGTATACCTAAATAATTCTACTAACTCTAATGGCATATCCTTGAATAGAGCGTATCCCACCGGTGTCTCTTGTAAAATATGCATGAAAAACTTTTTACTTGAGAATAAATAGACTAGGGAGGTTTATTTTGCTAGAGGAAGAATAGCACTCTGCAGCTTGCAAATAAAAAGAACTATCTATCGCTGCGCGCAGAGTACTGCCATTTGCGTGTGTACAATTTGCACTAAATAATACGTAGCTTTCACTAATATAGCTATTTCTTCCCAAATTAACAACATCAACATGTCCATATTTAGACATATTACACGGTTGTTAATTTAATTTCCGTTATAATTAGTCCATATTTGGCATAATATCGCTAGATTTTTATTTAATATTCCGTTATAATTAGTTTATTAAATATATTTATTGTATATGTGAATTATGCATTAATCATTTTAATATATGGAGCTTTCAATGGATAAATAAGAAAGTGCAAATTTTTTTACAAAATGTGGACGACAACTACACGTCTTCACTTACTTAATGCTATAACCAGATACGGATTAAAGAAGACCTCTTTCATAGCAGCGTATCTTAAAGTGTATGCCAAAACCACTTCAAATAATTGGAAGAATGAATATAATAAGATGGTAAAGGAATATTTTAAGAATAAAACAGGGGAAACAGTAAAAGAATACTTCAAGAAAAAGCGAGCGCAGGAAATAGAGCTGTTAATTGAGAAAAAGAAGGAGGAAAAATTAAAAATAATAGAAAGAATGATTTATGGGTATGATAATATAGAGACAGATGAAGAAAGTGACAATAAATCAGAAATAGATCTAACGGAAATAGTTAGTACAAATATCACAAGGTATAATCCCAATTCAACACTATCCAACACACTAATACATCTATCTACATTAAACAATCTGCCTCCACACTTAGAGCTACCAGGGCCAAAGCCAGAAACACTTCCTCCGATTGATGTACACCCATACGCAGTGGAAGCTGCCCCTGTACAGAGTAAAGAGGAAGAATTGGATGAACTGCTGGAGTTTTTGGAAAGATCTGGGTATGGTACGTCTGTTTCATCTGTAGACCAAGCGGCATTTGAGCGATTTTTCAAGTCAGTCCAGGAAAAGAGTCTTCTTTTGGAGAGGAGGGCTGAGGAAGTTGAAGAGATACTACAGGCGCAGAATGCATTAGAGAACGAAATTCAAAAGAAGGAAAAACTTGATTTATCAGAAAAGCTTAAGGAGTACTATCAGCTAGACTTTCATGAATATCCAAAGAAGAAGTCATCTAGAGACAAAAGTAAGTGGATCAAAGAGTTCAAATTTGTTGCAGATCGGCTTAGAACACTTCACGGCGGACAGATTACATGCGAGGAGCACAAAATCCGGCAGAGTACAGAGAACAGATCCAGAAACAAACCAAAAGAAGATCCACAGAACGCAAATGTATCTGTCTCATTATCTACCAGTGACCAGGAAGAAAATGTATCGGGAGTATCTGAAAATAAGAAGGTTTCTTGTGCCAAGTGTTTCGATGTGGATACATTAGAGTATGGGCTGGAAGAAGAGTGTAGACCAAATATTGCAGATTATATCTTTAGATCTATGCTATTCTTACAGACTGTTATATTCACACAGCACGACTCAGTGCACGCAAAGGAGGCAGAGACAATCAAGACAGAACTCTATAAATTCTACGAATACTACAGAAAGTAAAAATAGAATTCAGAACATAAAATAGAAAAAGGACTCCCCGCCGCACGGACTAGCTTGTTATTATCAGACTGCATCATTAGTGCTTTTAATTACACACAAATGGCACGGAATGGCATCATAAACACAGTACTATATAATAATTAGTCTGAATATATTATGGTGCACTGTTGGTATTGTAGTATACAGTTAGTGCTTTAGAGTGCTTTGATGGTAGAATAAACAGAAGTAGAAAAATTTCGGGTTAGGCATAAGGCTGGGTAGGGTTTAGAGTGACTAAATAAATATTCATATTATAATAGTATTACTAACAGCATATGCCAATTAAAGTTGGATATTGTGTTATTTCGGGTTATTCGGGTTATTTGGCTGGCAGTAGAATATTTACCAGCTTCTGACTATTAGAGTATTACAAGGCAGATTTAACGTGCTTAATATAAAATTAATTGAGTATTGTAAACAAGTTTACTATCACCAGATGTGCTATTCGGGTTATTACACTTTTCTGTTTTTGTTCAGATGCTTGGCCATTAGTCTGTTATTTTAGCTGGTAGTATTTTCTTTATAAATATTTTATTTTTGTAAATTTTTTATGAGCCAAAGAATAAGCTTTGAAAGCTCCCAGGAGATAGGAACATTCGTAAGATTAACTAATATGTATGCGCTGGTAGCCGCAACCGACAACACATCTTTTGTGTCCGCTTTTGAAGAGGCACTTAATATTCCTGTGATACAAACAACAATTAACGGCATAAGAATGACTGGTACACAGTCTATTGGTAACTCAAGAGGTCTTTTGGTCTCTTCTAGTACAACAGACCAAGAATTACAGCACATTAGAAACTCTCTTCCAGACAAGATAAGAGTGCGAAGAATAGAGGAAAGACTGAACGCTTTAGGAAATATAATACTTGCAAATGACAACTCTGCTTTGATACATCCAGACGTTTCGCCAGAAACTGTTGAGCTGGTTAGTGATGTATTGGGAGTAGATCTGTTTAAGTACGCCTTGGCAGAGAATGGGTTAGTTGGCTCTTATGCTGTAATGAATAATACTTCTATGCTTGTGAGTAGTAAGACTACTCCAGAGGAGGTTTCTGAACTGTCTGACTTATTGAATGTAAAAGTGCTCCCAGGAACTGTTAATAAGGGATCTGATGTGATTGGATCTGGAGTGCTGATAAACGACTTTGCATGCTTTGTTGGATCTAAGACCACAAGCACTGAAATAGTTGTGATCGATGGACTATTTAAGACCACACCAACTGCAGTGCTGGGAGATGATGAGAAGAGAGCATGGATTGATGCACTGCACACATAAATAGAACAAGTAATAAATCAAAGTATTAGATGAGTATAATGGCTTCTATGCACTTAATAACCCTAGTTTGACATGTAAGATCTATAAACAGATTAAGATACACCATAGATTATATGCTAAATGTGTTTCAACTAAATACATATTAACTGGTTGTAATACAAATAGATTTTAATTATTTACAGATTTTTAAGTCGGATCTCATGCGGTGAGTTGTTTTTTAGGAAAGGCATTCTTAAACTTTGACTTTTATTGAATCTTGTATACGTATTTACAGTCCGCATAAGCAATTTAATTTATGTTGACGTATTGTGCCAACAACAATTTCTGATTTAATTTGTGCTGCCATGTCTATGTAAACATTCCAATAACTCATGTCGTGCTACACAAATGCTAGTCTTAGCATACAGCACCGTGTATAGTTAATTAATTAATTATCTTATGGTGCTGTTCCTCTATTGCATTTTCAATCGCTATTTGGGCTATTTTGGGTATATTGATATATGATGGAAGATAAATAATCTATCTTTGTATATCATTTGAAGATATTTTATTTTGCTTTTATTTTTTGCATGCCCCAGGCGCATAGTCTGGGGCCTGTGACTTATCTATAACAAATACTTATTGCTACTGTACAGAAGGGCAATTTATTTAGTTATACAATAACTCAACAGATTATTACATCTGCACCCATAACCGGGAAAAGGACTAGAGGTGGATTTGGGGTTATCTGAACATTCATGACATTTCCTAATATATTCTTAGCGTTTATGTGCTTCTTCTTATAAGTCTCTCTTCTTATAAAGTTTCATTTGCGTAATCGTAGTTCTTTACTTGAATGCTCATGCTAAGTAGTTGTGCTTTCCTTTTGCATATCAAATACTTAGACTTCCCTCAAATATCTCTTTTTCAGCGGATGCCCCCCATAGAAATCCATTTGCTCACTCGTCAGCGCATAAACCAAGATAAACATTAGACTAGTTTTTGAATAGATCGGTTCATGGGGACTTATTAATTATACGCTTCAATTATATATGTCTAGTATATAGAAATATATATCAGACTAATAATTGCAGTACATGCCTTCAATAGCAATATTTGAAGGTATTAGTGGAGTACTATGAATGAGAGTATACGTAGTACAATAAATTTAATTAGCACTGGAAACTAGCCATGCCTAGACCGGCATTGTTTTTTCAGTGTTATAGGATATGTCTTGAATATATGCTAAATAAAACACACTCCAAATGTGTTATAATAATACTAAGCAAACACTAAAATAGTAGTCTGTTAAAACATCAAAAAAATCTCTTGCATTGAAAGCTTGGGCTGTTTCTTGTTTATATCCGAAATATAATATATAGAGCATCAATTGGCCAATAACAGAGATGTATTCTATACTAATCTTAAAAATCTATGCTGCTGTGCTTAGTGGATAACAATTAATTATTATCCCATATACATGTTACATTCTCTCTATGTTATCTCTATGCTACACAGGTTTATAGTCGAATTAATTAGCCCACATTCATCTGTTCTAGTTTTAAAGAGCTGCAGATATTTGGCTAACCGCTTTCTAATTAATTAAAATTGTCTTATTATAACTTAATAATTCCTTTTTCATAATTCTGTATACCAAGTGTCTGTGTTAAGCTTTGTGAATTAAATCGATTTTACTTATTTATATAAAAGTAAAAATAGAATCTGTACACTCTCATAAATTTCGAACTTTTATACTTAGGATATATTCTAATTATAGTAGAATAATATAGTGTATAATATACATAAAATAGATTTATGTGATTTCTTATAATACTATCATGCATTAAGGCATAGAATGCACACATAACCATTAAATAATGGCTGGCCAGCTTTTTAAACTGGAAATCAGTTTATTGATATAATAATTCACAAATAATCAGCTTGACATGGTTTTAATATTAGAATCTTTATATATGCATCTATTCAGTAATTTTTTAATTTATACACGCCTATGAGAAATATATTAAGAAATATACTCTGGCTGTCTAAGTACTTCTGTACTAATTACTGTATAACAACTCAAAATATTTCTAAATTGTTTATTCTTTGCCTACTTTATAGTATACCTCTTTATAGAGTAGCTTGTAGACTAAGCATAGATAGCTTGTATGCCTTGCAATACACGCCCATACCAAATATAGAATTGCACAATGCTGGAGGTTTATTTATTAATGAAAGTGGAAGTTTGAATCTTTTAAGAGGATATATTTACTGCACGCCAGAAATGGTTAAAATTCTGCATGACAGAATAAAGCTAGAGAAAGAAAGAATAGAAAAAATGAGTGTTTGTAATAGAGATTACTTAGGAACATCGAACAGTATAGACAAAAGGTATTTGCTTGAGTATATTCACGTATTTAATATTCTATTTCCATCATACGCCATTCCTGGTTATCCAGAGAATCAATTTTCCGAATTTAAGCAATTTTTACTGCAAAAAAACAATGGGGCTTATATTCTAGCAATGCTATTCCTTCTATCTGAAGGCGTTGAGATAAATATAGGCATAAATCATGTCATAGGCGGAAATAATATGACCAGTGAAAGCGATGACTTTTCTCGGGTCGCAGTATTAATATACCAAAGGGATCTACAAATTATAGGTGTAGAGTCTGGGTATATCAAAGATATAATTAATTTTTTTAAAAACAGCAATAAACATGCCTGCTTTTCAAGTATGATTGCTGAAAAAAATGACTTCATAGGTATAAAAGACATAAATGCAAACAATTTTATGCTTAGTCCAAAATACTTAATACAGATGTATCTATGGGAGTATTTTGAGAATGAAACAGATGTTTTTGCATTTTATAATGAAGTGTATAGAAAAATTAAAAGCTATTCAATTGAGCATACCAAAAATCAGCGCACAGCTTCAAATGTTGATATAAAAAGTTTATATTGTGATATATTCATAAGTAAAGAAAAAATATGCTATTCTTTTTTTACAGAAGAGTTCTATAGCACATTTAAGACCATCTGTCAACCACCATCTCCAATTCCATTTTCTATCAAATATAAAAAACCATTTAATTACATGCTTCCTGGAATTTTTTCCCCCATTGGCTCAAAGGAACCTCTTATGTACAATACATGCAGCATGAGCACATGTCTATTTGTTTTATTGTCGTGCTTTCTTTACTCCCCTAAAAAAGGCACATTCTTAATTTATGATATGCCAAAAGACTATTACCAAAATAAAACAGAGCTCTTAAACTGTTTCACACCACCCTCTGAAAATACTAAGAATGCACTATATGAGTGGAATAGGTTTTTAGCAAGCACAGTATTTAACAAAAGAAGTATGCATGACTCCTCCATAAACAGATATCTGAAAGCAACCTTAAAGGGTGGTATATTCAATCTATTCGATTTACTTAGTAAAATAGTAAATATCTCTAATATTAATCTAAATATACTTAATCTTTTGAAAACCCTATCAAGCCCTTTTGATGTTATTCCCATTGAAGTGACTTCGCAGATAAACACGTTTATCCACGGTGTGTTCAGTGATCTAACTATGGACATCCAAGAAAGACAAGTATTTACATCATTATCTGAGGTTAAAAAGCTACCAACACCAAGTGGCGAGTATGATTTGTTTGGAACTCTTGCAATATCCTACATATATAATGATATACAGAGTAGTATTGTTATAGATATGCACCCTTGTTACACATATACCTTTTTGTTACCCGAAAAAAGAATATGCAACAATAATACAAACGATCTTATAAATTCTTTTATAAAAGCCATACCACGCAACTCTATGTTTATTCACTCTTTAATTAAGCACTATTTAAATTTGCTGAGTAATAGTATCAAAAGAGAAATAGGAGAAGCAATATAACCCGAAATACCACAAAGTATTTTTGGCTTTATTCAGTATATCCACACCTAAGATATCAAGATATGACATAAATAAATACATATATATAACCCGAAACCTGAAATTATGGATGTATATAGCATTATGCCTATAATGAATATAAAAATATATTTAAAGAAATAATTTTAAAAAACTAAATTAGTGTGCATTCCATAAAAATCAAGTTTATACGCAATGTACAGCTTAATTATGTGGTATGTATTCAGAAAATGATTTGAATCTAAATATAAGTGTGTGGGCAACCATCCATGTATAGAAATAATGAGCGTAAAAACTACCAGTATATATACCAATACATTTATAGTATGTAATACAACCCCCGTTTGCTCTAGAGATGGTCCACTATACTTAAAGAATATAACACGGAAGCCTTTCTTATTCATAAGAAAAAATATGTCAACAATTTTTAAAATAATATGCGCAAGGTGCATTATTATAAAAATAATAGATATACTCTTTATAATTATTAAATTCTCTATAAGCTCTAGCATTCCACCTATAACCAATATTACTGTTGGTTTCTATCGTATGAGAGGAACCATATTCCATGTGGGAGCCTCACGCCCACATCCGTGAAGTCTTATAGAGTTGCATAATTGGAAATTGAAACTATATAAGGCGAAAAATAATAAAAATTTGCATGAGTTTTAATAATGTTCAAGGGAGTAACCAACTATTACTATAAATAAAATGCTATATACTAGCAATTTTTTCAGTTCTTTTATATTTAGTATTTGCAATTGTCTTTTAAGTTCAACAATTAAAATATACTGGACTAGGATGACGGTATGAAAAAGTATATTAAATACAAGGTATACTCCTCAAACACTAGATTCAATATTAAGTCTTTAGGATAGGGCAGGGCATCCGCTGGAATCGCTATATCCCTGGTCACCATTTTAATTACTGTGATCGTCATTACATTGCTGTGAAAGGCAAAAACTATAATTATTGCTAGAATTATAATTAATTTTAGAGTAGTATTACATAGTTAGTTTTCATTAAAATTATACAGTATGTTTAAGTCCTTTCTGCTGTTTGTTTTACAGCAACACCAGGAGCACGAGTAACGCCTTGGGATATATAGAATATGAGTTTGTGGCGCCATTAAGATACCCCAAATATCACTCCCTGTGTCAATAAACTGTTTTCTATTTTAAAACAGTTTTTTCTTTAATAATGTATTATATACGGTATGCTACAGTATTTCTACTATAATTTTTATAGCGTATCTCAAATTTGTATTTTTATTCAATGTTATAACCCGAATTTTAATTTTTTATATTCAAATGGATATCGATGTTCTAACAGCTAAAAAAACAAATATGTTCACATTGAACATAATAAACCACTCCGCCAAACAAATGGCAGCCGCATTGATTAAAATATTCAATGGAAAGCATATATCGGCTAGAACAAATAATAGAATGGATTGGGAATTTTATTCCTATGAAATAGAAGTTAAAGAATTGTGGACATGTGATAAATTCTTTGAATTATTGAATGGTATTTTAGATATGATACTTATTTTATATCTATTTCTTTCAATAATGATGGCTTTGCTGCTCGGATACATTGCATTTATTAAAATTATTTCGTATTTTGATATAAATAGAACTGTGATTTACTACTTGAAACTTTTTATAAACACGCCATTACTAATAAGCACCATTGCTATAGCAGTATATTTTATCATTGAAATTCAGAAAAATTTAATAATTCCACTGTGGTGGCTATGTAAATCGCCAATTCACATCCTGCCAATAATGTATGCGCTACTTATACTGATTTTTCTGGTTATTTATATTCTAATGATGACTGCTTGGAAGTTTATATGCATGAATATACATGAATGTGGGGTAATGTACAATAAGCTTCTGACATTGATGATTTTTATTATTCTATACTATTTTGCAGTTCTAGAAATTATAAATATTATAACCAATTCTACAAATAATAGATCAATAATAGAGGTGGTGATTGGAGTTGATCTTACAGTTATGCTCATGGCGAGCACTGTGTCTCTTTTATGCTATGCTAAAATGCAACCCCAAAATTTCAATACTGTCTTACATTCTTAAACATATCTAAATAGTTGATTAGAGACAAATGTATATCCATTCTAGACGCATATGCAACCGAATACATCTATCCCACTATAAAAATTCCGTTTAAAAGGCTTATAATTGACTTTCATTAATAATGTATCATACTTTTAGTAATTATAATACAGCAATTATTTAATTAAATTTGGCATAAAATTATGAGTTATATAATGACTAGCAATAAATAAGCGTTAATTACTAGAATGATGTCTATTTAAGAATATTTATAAACCAACCAGAAATTTCGCACGAGCTTTTTTTCATATGGATACATACTATGGATTATATGAAGTAAACGGGCATATTTATATAAGTTTAATTATATACGTTGCATAAAATTATAGGTATATGGCAGTGCATATAGCATATGCTTAATCTAAAGCCATGCATATTCTCTTCATGTTCTATTACTACTATACACAGCCATACATTGACTAATTATACTTTTTTCATTTTTTTCTGACGGGATATTTTTTTAATTTTAGTCCTGAAATATAGGATTGACGAAGTGATGGATGAAGGAAGAACTTAAGGAACAAGGGGGCCACAGGCCGGCTGGCCCCCACACCGAACACGTAGCCAACCAATCTGGCCACAGGTGATTTTGTTTCGGACTGACCCACAGGGCTGAGTGTTTCCAGACCGAACAATGTATTTGTCTGTGGCTGAGAAGTCTCTCGTCCTGTGGATAAAATTTAAAATTCCTTCTCTATTTATACCCCACATATTTCTCACTTCCTCTTTGGGACGCAACTTTTCCCTTTAGGGTAAGTATACCCCTGCAACCCGACTTAACCCGAATATTTGGGCCAATTTTGGGCATTTTCCTCACTTTTCATACCCCTGCAGCAGAGTTTTTCGTCAGGTTATTTTTGCGAAGGGGCTCTTCAAAGAAGGCCAAGAATGCATAGTATGTGAGGAGGGCAGAAATAAATGGAGGAATGAGTTAGTGAGGACGTGTGCGTATAATATACAAACTTGTGAGAGTGGGTGCAAATATGTCATTATTAACTATGAGTTCGGGTGGTGTGGGTAGCTATAATTCTAGTATGTGATGGAAGAGAGTGGCAGGCGTGCTATATTAGTGTGAATTGACTAGGTATACAGTTGTTGTAGGATTATAGGATTGTTGTATTTAATACAATAATAAGAGTAGAAATAAAAGTATAAAGGAAATAGGAAAAAAGAAAGAAAGAATAGAAACTCAATTCTTTAACATAAACACCTCAAGGTAAGCACACTTGGTATAAAAAGATGATTTCTTAATAATTTCAATGTTTATTTTATGTGTAAGGCATAACTAATATTTTATTTTAATAAACCATGACTACTTCACATTGCATTAATAGAAACAACCCATACTAATTTATTGTAATTTTGGGACGGGGGTATATTTGAATCAGTAACCAGGAGTTTTAGTGGATTCTTGTGAATTCAATGGATTTAATGTATTTTGTCGATGGTGTAAACTTGATAAACAATCATGTGATGATTCATTCTCTGGAATAGTCTGTAAGTTTGTAATTTCAGATGCTTTTTTCCTTATTTTTATATATTTTATTGCATTATGTGATTCGGGTGGTATTGTATCCTTAGCTTTAAATAAATTATATATATAATAAGACAGACCACACAACATACCATATAACTCCTCGAATAAGATTTTAACTACTGTTTTAACCAACTTAGGATTTAGTATAATACACCATGCAAAAAGAGCAATTAATAATATAAATAATACAGGCATTAAATAAAAACATTTGTCATTTTTTGTTTCATTTAGGAGAGGAGAAGCCGTATTAGTATTTTCTGTTAAATCTTGGATATTCTCTATTAATGACATAATATAAAAACAAAAAAATAATAATTATATATAACCCGAAACTGATATTATAGCAATATAATCAATAGCATATGAAACTCAAGTAGTTATTTACTAAAGTGCGTATAAGTACTCTAATTATAAGTATTCTATTTAACAGGCACTCTAAATATTTCCTATTAATCTTAGAATATTCAAGTAGAGCATAATCAAGAAATACGGAAGAACCATATGCAATGGTAAGAATTTTCTGGTTATTGTTCTAATAATATGCAGCAGTATTATACAAGGAAATATTACAACTTTAAAATAGAACAAGAAGGTTTCCTCATTTTCTGGTTATGTCTTATAATATGGTATATTCATGGGTTATTTGGTTTCCTTCACTAGGGCAAGTTATTTATTTATCTTCTAATATTTAATTATTTCTTCTTCTAATTGTATTTTACTCTTTTATTACAATGCAATTTTTGCACGAATTGAGAATTCTGAATGAATAGTTGGATTAAGTCAATGGTGACAGAAGTGCAGGAGCACATAGGATGTAATTGGGTAAAAATAGGCAGGGATATAATGCAGACTGACACAACAACACAAGCTGTTCTATCACAGCAGGAGAGGCTTTCTGATGATCCGTACGGTATAAACAGAGTTAAAGTAGGGGTAGCCAGAGCCAAATACAATCCTTATGTGTTTAAGATAGAGTGTGTGATAGGTCCGAAGAAAGACAAGTGTCACATAATAAGAATATCAGACAATCTTAATACAATCACTGCGTATGTATCCAATGATGCACTAAGATTCCTTAAAAAAGAAGAGAACATAGCTGTTGACATATCCTCACTATTAAATATGCACTGTAAATTACTTAAGGGGTATTTTATAGTAAACACGAGCTCAGACAGGAAAGTGAGCCTGTACATTGAAAGAATGAGTTATGCAGGTGATATGTCACACAAAAACAAGAAAGTAAACAGCATTGTGTGCAGGGATGTAAATGTAGAAAAAGAAGTTGAATTAATCAGCAAAAGAATAGAGAATGAGATAAATATTTATAAAGAATCTTGTAATTTACCTAATATAGAAAATCAGTTAGAAAATTTTGATTTTTTAAATAACAGAAATTTCATTAATTTATGTTTAATGGGTGATTCTATACAAAATTCTGCCCACTCTCAGGTGTACCTTGGAGACAATCCGACAATTTCTGTAAAAACAATAAAGCATGGGATTGAAGAGTACAATTCAGATACAGAAGACCAAATAGACAGTAGCAATTCTTCTGATGAAGCCATGGCAGAATCAGAAATCAAAGAAAACAGCACAGAATCATCTGATTTTTTTCATAAACAGCCACATATAGTGAAAGAAAAAGGACATTCTCCAATAAAGTATGTGGCCAGTACGATTCCCATTAAAAAGCATTTCTCTTCTATGGTAAAACCAGAAATTAAACCAATTACCAGCAGTATTACACATAATAAATTAATCCCAGAGATTATCCGAGTAAATACAAATAATTCACCATCCAAGCCAGACTCCAGAAATTTAACACCCAGCATAACTAACACCCAAAAAATCAGAAAGAGAGAAGAATTAAATGAAATATTATGTAATAAAAAAGGATTGCGTTTAAGAATGCCCCCTAAAAAAAGACCATCATACAATGACAGTTATACCAGCAATGATACATTAAATAGTGTAGAAATACCACCGAGTGTAATAAAGAGTATTATTTCAACAACAAGTGAATCCGAGGCACACAGTGAAAATACAGAGCAGGATGAAATAATTGGCAAGTGCACCGCAGAAAAGGATCAAGAATGGTCTTCTGTTGAGGAACTTTCAGAGACACAAGTAGATGAAATGATAAATGAAACTATTTCTAGATTTCCTACTATTATTTCCATATCTGAGTATAAAAAAAGACAAAATAATCAATAAATACAACAATTAATATTATTCATTAACCCCATCTAAGCTATTGGTTATTTTAAAGCACCGGCAGCAGGCGTAATTAACTGAGAGTGGTTCATCTCCTCTTTCATCTTTTTTTTGAAAGACTGCGTGTACTTTACAGCTGCATCTAGTACATTCTTTCTCTACTCTTCTTAATGTAGGATCTTCTGCTATTTCTTTACCGATACTACTGGTTATTACGTCCTTCCCTTTACTTTTTCTGTATTCTACTGTGTATACAGTGGGAGTGATTGCCTCTTCAAAGTGTTCACAATTTCTGCATGCCAAGTACAGCATTTTCTCTAATTTATCTTCTTTTGGGTATAACATATTATTGCACTCTCTGCAGAATTGCTTTGTCTCCACGACCATTAAATTTTTTATGTCATATTCAAACTTATCCGCACACTGAGAATATGCTGAGTGGGTTGTAGTGTACAATAAATATAATATATAACACAATGTGTAATAAATATAATTAATTAGTCATTGTGTAATATATTATGGTATAGTTATAATTTGGGCTATATAGTACTTTTTACATACTGTGTAATAAATATAATTAATTAGTCATTGTGTAATATATTATATTTATTAGTCATTATGTAATATATTGTGTATTATTAATAAGCCATTGTATTATATATTGTATATTATTTATTATATATTCTGTACTTTATATTGTATATTATTTATTATATATTGTGGCATATTTATTATATATTATATATTGTGTTATATTTATTAATTAATATTTTTATAGTACGTATATGGTAATTTAACTTATTTTATGCCTTATTTGGTAATATTCCGTTATTTTTTCTTTTTTTTTGCTTTTTCTCTGAGTCTTTTTTGTTTTGCTATGTACTCTTTCCATGTGTGCTCATTGAATCCATAATTAAAGTAGTCTGTTATATCTTCTCCTGGTCTATTCCATGGCTTATCATCTTCTGTGTAATTAACGAATAAGTCTGAATTTATTTGTGTATCTTCTGTGTCCTGTAAGACTATTTCAAACCCATCACTTGACTCTCTGTCTGACTCCATAAGAAAAAAAAAGAAAAGACTTATAACATATAGTGTAATAAGTTATATATTATATACTGTACAGTGTGTGATAAGTATTATATATATACTGCACAGTGTGTAATAAGTTATACAATAAATAGTGTACAGTGTGTAATAAGTTATACAATAAATAGTGTACAGTGTGTGATAAGTTATAAAGTATTTAAATAGTAAATTATATCCATATATGGAAGTAACTGTTTTAACCAAAAAAAAAGGAAGTATATTGATATTTCCAAATAAGGAAACCGTTATAAATAATAAAATAAAAAATAAGTAATATTATCACACACAATAAGCAACCAATAATTAAACAGAACAAGTCCCCACACCGACCGTATCGTACGCCACAGTCGCCGATCGGCAGTCCCTGTTATTATGTCCCTATTAGTACTGTAGTAATACACTGACACACCCTGAGTAATCCTAATTTATTACCTGTACCTAAGCAGGGAAACTGTGTTACTCTTCCTCCAAGCAGCCTGTCTCGATCCTCCCTTGGTCTTATTATACCGTGTACCCCGACCGAGTCCTCTGCTCTTCTTAGTGGCAGTTGTTAACCCTCTGCACTCCCTTCTCTTATGCTTATTACTGCATATCCAGTTGATTCTACTGTCTGTACGTATATTCTGTACCATAGGGTCAACCAGGATCACCTCGTAGTGCTTGTAGGTCGCATCCTGTCCGACCCAGTATGAGTTAAGTATCCTTAGACTGGCCAGTTTGTTACCGACCTTTATTTCAGCGAGTGCATGGAGACTCTTCTTCTGTTTCTGTTGGTAGATTCCTTGGTTTACTGGCTTACCTGAGACATTCCCTTTCTTTACGTTTCTTCTTCTTCCTCCTCTTCTTATTCTTACTCTGTATATAACGATACCCCTCTTCTTAATGTAACCCAGTTTTCTTGCTTTATCTGGTCTAGTGGATGTGGTTGCTCTATGGATTGTATTCCTTTGTCTGTACTCCCAGCATCTTATTCTGAGTAAGTATCTCATTACATCAGACTGTTTATGCTTCTGTATTTCTGCCATATAATCATATGCGGACATGCAGGGGGTAAAAAATAAAATATTTTAATACTTAACAGACTAAAAATGTATAATAAAATATAGTATACTATGTATAATAAGTAATAAAATATATAGTACACTGTATAATAAGTAATAGTATATGTGTAATAAGTAATAGTATATGTGTAATAAGTAATGTACAGTTGTGTAATAAGTAATAAAATATAATATAATTTATAGCATACTGTATAATAAGTAATGTACAGTTGTGTAATACAATATAATATAATTTATAGTACAATGTATAATAATTATTCCAAATTGGGATTATTATTTAATACATATAGTATAATATATTTTAGTTAATTTCTAAGTATAAATAGCAAGCAATTTTATAAAATTTTTATAAAATGAATATTGATAAGAAGCAAAATGAGAAAGTATCTAAAAATATGCATAAAGAAGTAAATCAACCAGAAATACCAACCAATGAACCAGAAACATCAAATAATCCCACTTCTTCAAGTGAATTACCCTTAGAAATACGGCATAAACCAAGTCTACCCAAAGAAACCATACAAAAACAAGAATTAAATGAAAAATCAGAATTACCTAAAATGGAAATATCTTCAGATAAAACTATAAATACAAAAAATAATGAAAATTTTTTATTCAATCAAGAAATCCCAGAAGATCCCTCGCTTAAAGATCTTGAAGATTTCTTTAGTAACTTAGACTGTTCAAATGGGAGTGTAAAGGAGTTCCTTAACAGTGCACATGATGTAATTAATGAAGTAATGTATGACAGATTATCACCTATTACTGAAGAAGAAGAGAGAGCACCAGAAGAAGAGGCAGAAGACAAGGAGCAAGAGGAAGTAAGAGTAGATGGGGTAGAAGCAGTCATTACACCAGAAGAAGACATGGAAGGAGTAAGAGTAGCAGAAGACATGGAGGGAGTAAGACTAGATGAGGCAGCAGAAGAGAGGAGACTAGATGAGGCATGTATATCAAAAGGGACAGCTACTGATAGTGTAATTATTACACCAGAAGAGGCAGTCAGTCATGCAGTAGATCAGTCAGGTATACATAGTAATACAGTTAATACAGTCAGTCATGCAGTAGATCAGTCAGGTATACATGCAGTAGACCAGTCAGTGTCTGATAATATGAGTAGTACAGGTGTAAGTAGTCATACGGCCAGTAATAGTAGTACAGTAACTAATATTGTATATGATATGGCCAATACAGGTATAAGTAGTCATACAGTTGATCCGGTCGTTGATGGTGTAAGTGGTGGTGTAAGTGGTGGTACAGTTGATCCGGTCGTTGATGTAGTAAGTGGTGATCCGGTCGTTGATGGTTCATTTCCTGTTGTAGAATTAGTCACAGAAGAAGAATTGGCTAATATGCCTGAACTTATTACACAAAAAGTAAAAAGTAATAAGAGTGTTGTTATATCTGATATAGTAGAAGAATTTATTATTATAAAACAAGAAGAAGAAACAGAACCAGAACCAGAAGTATCCAAGACTTTTAAGACAATATCCATAATATTATTAATTATTTTTATAATTATTGGTACTATAATATTATTAAATCCTAATAATATAGTACACAATTAGCAATAAATAATACTTATTACACATATACTACTATATAATACACATACTATAACCTATTACTTATTACCTAATGTATAATACACTATATTATTATTACACATACACTACTATATAATATAACCTATAACTTATTACCTAATGTATAATAAATATACTATACTATTACTTATTACCTAATGTATAATATATAATATAACTTATTACCTAATATAACCTATAACTTATTACACATATACTACTATATTCTATAACTTATTACACATTAATTATAACTTATTACCTAATGTATAATATATTCCATCATATTTTATTATTTATGTATTACTTATTGCTTATGTCATAATATATTTTATTATTTATTACACACTGTGTTTTATTTATTATTTATTACACACTGTGTTATTATTATTTATTAATTATTATATTAATATTACTTATTACACTATTATTAATAAATATAAATATAAATAATATTATTTATTACACATTATGGAATATATCTTACCAAACAGAGGCCTAGAAATAAAAGAAATCCAAGTACAGCCAGAAAAGCAAGAAACACTCACAAAAAAAGAAAAGAAAGAAAAAGAAATAAAAGAAAGACTAAAATTAAATAATCATTGTGTAATAAATAAAATAAAAGAAGAGAAAACAATTTCACCAAAACAAATTTTTGATAAAAAATTTACCGGAATTTATTTATCAGAGATAGAATTAAGTACTGATTGTGTAATAAGTAATAGCAAACCCCCTTATTCTTATGCTATACTTATAAAGAAAGCCTTAAATGAGTCAAGCACAGGGCAATTAAGTCTAAATGGGATATATACATGGATAAAGGAGAACTATTCTTATTATAAGACAGCTGACAGTTCATGGCAGAATTCAATTAGGCATAATTTATCACTTAACAAACTATTCCAGAAGGTGAAGAGACCTGAAAATGAGCCAGGGAAAGGGGGCTTCTGGAAGATCAACCGGGAGTATGAGATAAAAGAGCAGCTTAGGAAGGAGAAGGAGAACAGGTGATTATTTATTACATAATGATTAATAAGTAATATTTATTATACAGTGTAGTATATATTATATGTATAAATATACATTTAGTACTTATACAGTAAAAAGTATGAGTAATTGTAAATAAAGAAAAGTATTTAGGTAGTGTGTAGAATATAATATGTATAGTATAATAAGTAATAGCAATATATAAATATATAGTACATAATGTATAATATATAATAATTATTATGTATAGTATAATAAGTAATAGCATAATATAGTGTAATAAGTAATAATGTATGTGTAATAAGTAATGTTATATTGTGTAATAAGTAATGTATATTGTGTAATAAGTAATGTATATTGTGTAATAAGTAATGTATATTGTGTAATAAGTAATGTATATTGTGTAATAAGTAATAGTATATTTAGTAGTGTATGTGTAATAAGTAATGTATATTGTGTAATAAGTAATGTATATTGTATAATAAGTAATGTTATATTGTATAATAAGTAATAGTATATTGTGTAATAAGTATTTTTTAATACCCTGCTTACTTTACGTATAATAACTAGACTAATAATAATTAATAGAAATAGGATATTCTTGTTTATTACAAGTGTATACGTATAGTAATAAGAATCATATTATAATCATACATATATAAAGAACTAATACCAATTATAAACTTATTTAATCCAGGACGTATAAGTACGTATAACACATAATACTACAGGAATAAGTATGATTAAATCAGTCTGTATAACAAATACAGATGAACACTTATATAATAGAAAGACAAGCCAATGAAGATATAAGTAGTATATGAAACTAGTCGTATTAATATACACTTTCTATGGCATATTTCATTATATTATAACCAGAGTAGATTATAGTATGGATAGAGATTCCTACTTTAATAAAGCGTATAAAGCAGTAGTTATAACTTATCCTGGTGTATGGATGGGATTACACGCTATTAAACAAGACAGTATAATAAGAAGTGGGCCTAATAACAGACATATATTATATAAAGCACGGTTTATAATATATTTAAACAGTGCCACTTTATTATGATTATATTCATAAATATCTCTGTGCATTCGGATATAAATTAGATTTATTCTTATACGTATATAACACAGGATTATATAAATATGAAAGAAGTCACTCTGTATAATACTATACTTACTGACGTATACATTAAACCAGTATAACCTTCTATAGTATACAGAGTGTATTAATATCGTATTCTAATCTAATTATAGACAGTCCTGGTCTTATTAGTATGACTAAGGGATAGATACTATTAAACTAAAAGACAGTTACTGTTTATGCTGTACCCATCGTATACGATATCATATATATTCCATCTTTATTTACAGTGGTAATGACGGTATTAAGTATAACTGTATACATACAGAGAGTATACGAGTTACTGAATTTATACTTGTACAGTTTAATCCAATAGGTATAATGCACTTAAAGAAGCATTATAAAGAGTGTGCAGTAGAAGTAAACAAGTTATTTAATGAGTATGAGTGAATATTAACTCACTAAGGATACCTTTATTACTGCCCAGATTAATAACATCAGGTATTCCTATGCCATACATTCTGAAGTCAGGAATGTATATTTAAGCATCTAAGTGACTATCAACTTAATTCCAGTTGAATTGTCCAATTGAGTAGACTATAATTCTGAATGCGAATACTTTAAATCAGAAATAGCTCATATAACTATTTATGGAGTACAGGCAGTATAAATTACTATAGTGACTTTATTATACTAGGCATTAAACAGCCATATGAATACTGTGACTACTATTCTATGAATATTACAGAGTGTATGTGATTGAGTATCAATTAGCACTGATAATGAATAATTTACTTGTATATTATTATTACTATTTGTATATATCTAGTGAGTATTCTAAATAAGATGTTCTTTATAGTCATATAGTCATTATAACTAGATATACAGTAATACATGAATAATACATTCTTTTGATTATAAATACGTTTGAAGTGCTTTATCTGTAAGCTAATTAATAGTAATACTATTCGGGTTAGTATCCTTAAATATATTTGATTCTTTATGATTATCATGAATACTCATACTTTCCTTATTTTTAAGCCTATTTAAGTACTCTTTAATCTCATTCATATTTTGTGTTATATAGTTTAGTGTATTATATACATACTGTACATATTCTATCTGATGGTAAGTCTGAATTAGGTATATTCTTTATTATACGCATTAGACAGGAATTAAAATATTCCTTAAATATAGAAATACTAAATTAAATAAAACAACTAATACATTAAGTATTTATCATATTCATCCTATTTATCATATTCATCCCTTTTTCGATTCGCTTTCTTTGCCCTTTTTTATTCTCTACTTTATTTATTATAATATAATAATAGAATATAATATACAGAAGTATAACACAGTACAGATATATTATATGTATATAATGTGTATATTATATACATTATTATACTGATTATTCAATTATTAGTTTGATTATTCAGTTGTTAGTTTGATTATTCAATTATTAGTTTGATTATCATAGTAGAATGGGTTTAGTAAATTCCTTATAATGGTATTAATACTTTAATATTATTTTGATTCTTATCCTGTATTTATACCTTATAATAAATTATTTATTAATAGGAATATACAATTAAAACTATTCTATTATAAATAGACTTAATTATAATTAATAGACTAGTACTATTAATTATTATACTCAAGTTAAGGATAATTCGGGTTATACTAAAATATCTTTAGGATATGATTTCTTATATCTATTACGTATAAGATTAGATGTAAATCATACCATATGATTATTACTGCCTAGTGTATTATTCGTGTCTATTAAGAATTCTTCAATAATTTCAGACTTATGCTTTATATTGCCTAGATTCCTCAGAGTATTAAATTATTCGGACTATTCCATATTTTATTCTGTCTGGGTTAGTTATCCCTTTTATGAATAGTTCTCTTTTTATTAATTATATTCAATATCTGGTTACTTTCAATAATTAAATATTGATGTACAATACAGTCAGTATAATTATTCATATTTATATACTTATCCTGTACTTCTTTATACGCCTTTTTAATTGAAGTGTATTTATTTGAAGCTTTATCATCTGTGACACTCCAGAGTGTATTATACTTGGCATACTCATGAGGAGTCATGCCACCACTGCCCTGCTACGTAGCCAAAAGAGTGAATGGGGAGGGGGTCTTTATTGCATTTAGGAAGCGGCCCAAGCCAGCACGGACACTGAGTCCCCGGGACAGCTGAGTTAGGCCTGCCGCTAAAGTTAAGCTGTCAATGCTTCTCCGAGTTTCCCCAATTTTTAGGGGAAGATCTCTGGTTAAATAATCGGATGGTGATATACTGATTCAGAGATTCGGTCTTTTGTTTTGGTGGTGTCACCTCAAAATAAATATACTAGATTGATATTTCTTATATTTATATTATTACTATTTTAGGTATATTATTATTATTCCGTTATATTATTACTATTTTAGGCATATTAATAACTAATTTAATAAAAATTTTATATAATGAACAGTGATCAGAACTCAAAAGGAGAAGCAATTAAAACCAGCACAGAAGAAGTAAAACCAACAGAAACCAGCACAGAAAAACAAATTACTACTAAAGATATCTTATTAGATGGATATAATACCATTAATAAGACAACTGCAGTAACAGCACATGAAGAATATATAAATAGCAGTCTAACTGAACAGCAGCAAGCAGAGCAATTAGATCCTTCATATAAGCAACAACCATTAAAGGAGGAATCTGACATGAGTGCCACTAAAGATATAACTGTAGATGAAGCAATTCCAGATGAGATAATAGACTGGTTATATGGTGAAGTAGACCAAGCAGCCACTGATAAGGATGAGCTCTATTTTTCATCAGAACATGCAGATCAGTCTACTATTATTAATGTATTAGAGCATAATACAGTTATACCTACTTCTGTAGCAGACCAAATTATTACTAGAACAGAAGGCTCTGCCACTGATGAAGAATATGATAATGCAGAAGTACCTGAATTTTTTAGACATGGGTTAGAAAATTTAATTAATGCACCAGAACTTTTTACACAAGAAGAAGAAGTATCCAAGACTTTTAAGACAATATCCATAATATTATTAATTATTTTTATAATTATTGGTACTATAATATTATTAAATCCTAATAATATAGTACACAATTAGCAATAAATAATACTTATTACACATACACTACTATATAATAAATATTTATTATACTATAAATTATTACCTAATGTATAATATATAATATACATACTATAACTTATTACACATTGATTATTACTTATTACCTAATGTATAATAAATATACTATAACCCGAATAACTTATTACCTAATGTATTCTATCACTTATTACACATACAGTACTATATAATATACATACTATTACTTATTACATATACACTATTATATAACGAATATTTATTATTCTATCACTTATTACACATACACTATTATATAATAAATATTTATTATTCTATCACTTATTACACACTATACATTACTTATTACACATATAACCAGAATTACCACAACTTATTATGTATTATGTAATAATTTATTATTTATTATATATAGTATGCTATTTATTAATTATTAATCTATTATTACTTATTGTTATATTAATATTTATATTATATCCACTGTATATTCTTTTTATTACACATTGTATTATATGTATTATATATTTATTATGTATTATGTAATAAGTATTATTTATTACTCTATGCTTAATATATAATATATTCAATATTTCATTAATATTGTTGTATATATTATAATATATTAATAATTTAGATGATAATATATTACACATTGTGTTAATATTAATATTATACTGAGTAGATGCAGATATAAGTAATATTATACTATTATACTTATTTATTACCCTATGCGTATTATATTTTATATTATTTATTACCCTATGCGTATTATATTCTATACTATTATTATTATTTATTACTCTATGCGTATTATATTCTGTTCCTTTTTTCTTTTTCTATTTTTTATTATTTTATTTAGTATATTTATTGGGTTATGTGTAATAAGTTCTGGTCTGTTAAGTATTTCTGTGTACTCTTCTGGCTTATAGCCATAAGGCACCTTTCTTACTGAATATGCCTTATTACTATTATTATTATACTTATATATAACATGAGAAGAGGAGAAGTCCTTTCTCTGCCTGATTTCTATTCCTGTTGTATATTTATATACGGTATTAGACTTATTACTAATATTATCACTGGACCACGTATTCCATCCTAATAAAGTGGTCTGTTCTGATTTAGGGAGGGTATTCTTATGCTCGGCCTCTCTTTCTTCATGAAATGAGATATCTAATATTGACTCAATAGGAGTAGTATCATATAACTTATTACACACTGTACTATTATTACTAGTAGACTTATTACTTATTGTGTTATTATTATTACTTATTGTACTATGTGTATTATATCCTGTACTATTATTACTAGTAGACTTATTACTTATTGTGTTATTATTATTACTTATTGTACTATGTGTATTATATCCTGTGTTATTTAATTCTTTTATGTGGTTATACGCGGTTTCTTCTATTTTTTTTATTTTTATATTTTCTTCTGTTTTTTCTTCTGTTTCTTTATTATTACACATTGTGTCATAAGTACTGTCCACTATTTCTTCTATTTTTATTGTCTCTGCGTGCCTTTTCTGCTTCTCTTCCCGTTTCTTCTTCCTGTAGGACTTGCTCTTTATTCGCTTTGACCAGGTATTTGCCTTAATTTCCTGTGATAATTCTACCCGTCTCCTTCTTTCTTCTTTTAGTCTGTTTATATCTGTGGTATTATATCTTACACTGGCTAATTCCCTTTCTAGTTCATTCTCTAAGGGTATCTCTAGTATATTACTTATTACACTATTATTATTAAGTTTATTACTTATTGTACTATGTGTACTAATTCTATTATTTATTGTACTATGTGTAGTATGTCTATTACTTATTGTACTATGTGTATTATATTCTGTATCATTTTTTATTCTTTCTGTGTCTCTTATTGCTAAGTCATTTAATGAAATTGCCATAAAAATTTTAATGGAATATTTTTCTATAAAAGATGCAATTACAGAAGGGGTACTTATAAGATCAGAAATTATAAGCAATAGTACAATAAGTAATAATAATAGTACAAACAGTAATAAGTTATATAATAATACACATAGTGTAATAAGTAATAATAATAGTACAGGATATAATACACATAGTGTAATAAGTAATAATAATAGTACAGGATATAATACACATAGTATAATAAGTAATAATAATAGTACTATGTGTAATAAGTTATATAATAATATTATATATAAGTATAGTATTAATAATACATTATTTATTCCATATTATATCATAAGTTTATTATATAATACTAAGTATGTAAGGATATTAGGGTACTTTAATAAAGAAGCAGAAGAAGAAATGGAAAGCATACCAGAATATATAAAAATAAAAAATAAAATAATTTATAAAAAAAAATAAAAATAAAAAATAAAAAAAGTACATTTAATTAGGACAATAAACAACATAAAGGAGATAGGAGAAGAGAGAGAAGGAGAATATGAGAGAGAAGAAGAAGAAATAATGAAGAAAGCAAGGATAAGTTGGAATATAAATAAATAAAAAATAAAAATAAAAATAAAATATATGATATAATATGTAATATATAATAATTAGTATAGTATGTGTAAAAAATAAAAGAAAAAGAAAAGTGGTCGTGCCGAGAATCGAACTCGGGTTATCAGATTCAGAGTCTGAGGTGCTAACCGCTACACTACACAACCTCATTAATTCCGATGGGAAATAACACACCAACTCATCATAGTATATAGTACTTATTACGCATAGTATAGTATATAGTACTTATTACGCATAGTATAGTATATAGTACTTATTACATATTGTATACTTAATAGTACTTATTATATATAAAAATTATTATTATTATTTATTACATATTGTATTATTAATATTATTTATTATATATTGTATTATAAGTTATATAGTGATATTCTTTTTTTTATTGTTTTCTTTTTCCGTTATTCCAGTAAATTCTTTTTTATTTTTTAATTTAAATTTTTCAAGTGAAAATTTATGCTCTTTTTGTGTGAAGTGCCTGATAAACGCGTTTTCTTGATAAAATGTGTTATTGCATATATTACAGGTGTAATTTAAAGAAGTCTTCTTTTTTGTTGTTTTATATGGGGTTATACTTATTTTTTCGATTTTAACGGTTTTTATTTCCTTTTTTAGTAAGTATTTAAGGTATTGCTTGTTATTGTAAAATATTTTATAAAATATTTCATCTAAAATTTTTATTTGTTGTAACGACATTTTTAAATAAACAGATTTTTGATTTTCATGGATTTTTGAGTTATTATGCCTTATTCGCATTTTGTCTGTGATAGTCCTTCTGCAGGGTATACAGTATGACTTATCTTCTATAATACATTGTATAGAAAGTTCTGTATACTTTTCTCGTGTATTAATTGGTTTAATATGCTTATGTCTTTTAGTGTGTTGTATTATATGTTCTGGTATGGACTCTGCTGTATTTGTACTATTATTTAGTCTATTACTTATTCTACATTGTGTAATATATTTTGCTTTTTTAAAATATTGTATTATTCTTCTTTTTACTTCTATTTCTTCGTATATAGACTTATAATGCGTAGTATTCCCTGTGATAATGTAGTGTAGAAACTGTCTGTACGTGAAATTCGGGTTTAACCAGTTAAATATTCCTTTCATAATAAAATTTTAGTAAATTAAAATTTTTTATTTCAGACCCGTTCATAAAAATAAAGTATTTATGTACACTTTATATTACACATATATTATTACTTATTACACTATACATAATAAATAACATAACTTAGCACACTATACATAATAAATAACATAACTTAGTACACATATATTATTACTTATTACTTATTACACTATACATAATAACTTATTTTATTTTTAATACTATGTATACAATATATTACACTCATATTATAATTAAATCATTTTCAAAACATTGAATATTTCCTTATTTAGTAATATATAATTAAATAATCCAATTTATCCTATTACAGTTAAACACACACATATATAATAATAGAATATTCATACAACCACAATGGAAGAAACACTCACTAATACAAGTCAAAATAAAACATACACAGAAGTAAGTACACAAGATATTACTGAATTTAATAACCCGACTAACCCGAATACACCACAGCAACTAATTACCACTGTAATGTACTATATACGCCTTATATTTACCATAATTACACCAATATTCTTTACTACACTAATCATAGAATTAGCACAGAATTTAAATATAATGGTAAATAATTCACCATACATTGCATATAAAGATATTAGTATAAACCTAACTAGACCAGCTAAAACCATGATATCCATAATAATATTCAGTATATACTTACTACTTAATATAATATATTATATACCCAGAACTATCTCCCTTATAAGACCAGGTTATAATACACCCGTATATAATATATATAATAATATTAGTGTATACATTAAGTATATTTATATACCACTAAGTATATTTATATTAGTACCAAGTATATCTACTATTATATATAAATATATTATAATACATGAGTGGCTTATACTTATTATTAATGGATTCTTTATATTACAGTTAGTATATATTATATCTGAAATTATATTTAATTATATTAATACATTCCAGTATACTGTGTACACCCCATCATCAGAGAGAATGAAAATCACTTTCATAAGTATATATTATATAAACCATATAATAATACTTTTATTATGCATGGTACTTATAATGCACTCAACTGAATTTATACCAATGACAGTATTAGAGAGTATTTATATAAACAGAACCATAAGCACTGTTAATAACACAGTATAAGTACTGTATATGTATACAGTACATACATACAGTGTAATAAGTACTGTGTAATTAATAAATGATTTATTACTTAATAATTAGTCTATTATATACAAGAAGACCAATATAACCCGAATATACATACAGTAATAGTACTAATATACAGTAATATACAGTAATAGTAATATATAGTAGTAATATTAGTCTATTACTTATACATATATACTTATACTATTAATAATTAGTCTATTACTTATACTATTAGTCTATTAGTCTATTAGTCTATTACTTATACACTGTATATGTATATAATGATAATAGATAAGTTATTATACTTAGATGGATGGTATTCACTAACTGTTCAGTGCATGAGTGGTGTGAGTGTGTATATGAACAGGTACTTAATAGAGTTTGTACAGTGACTGATTAATACGGTTTAATATGAGAATGTGTTTATTATATTGGGGTGGTGGATGACTTATTCAGTCGGTTTATGTGGGAGTATAACACAGTCAGGTTGAATGTGTTAACTTATTTATTTGTTCATGTAGAAGGGATAAGTATCTTATTAGAATAACCCGATATAACCCGAATATATACTACTTACTGCACAATATACAATATATACTACTTACTACACAATATACAATAAATTATACTTACTACACAATATACTACTTATTACACAATATACAATAAATAGTACTATTACTTACTAGACATATACTACTTACTATACAATATACAATAAATAATACTACTTATAACCCTATATACTATAATTATTATTTATTATATTATTTTATACACATAGTCCCAGAACTCTTTTATCTTGTTTTTATCTTCTTTTTTTATTTTGATGTTTTTATTATAATAATATTCTAAATATATTATAGGAATAGAAATATTTAAACATTGTGTATTTAGTCCTGAACTATCTGTGTTATATAACTTATTATCTATTGTATCATTATTATTACTTTTTACACTTTGTGTATTATCTACTTCTATTGTTATATCTACATACGTATGCTTATCAGTATATTCTACACATATACTATTAAGTATACTAGATATATCATATGATAACTTATTACACACTGTATCATTACTATTACTTATTGTACTGTGTGTATTATATTCTGTACTCTCTGTTTTACTCACTTTCTGTATAAGATCATTCCATGTACTAATATTATTACACGGCCAGTAATACTCTGAATATATAAATGTACGTATACACACATCCTTAAATATACTCCTGGGCATATCACTATTACATAATACTTTATCTATTATATCATTACTTATCATACTGTGCATATTATATCCTGTACTATTATATAACTTATTATCTATTGTATCACTATTATTACTTTTTACACTTTGTGTATTATATTCTGTATTATTATTACACACTGTATCATTATTATTGTTACTTTTTATGCTATGCTTATTAAATATAATAAAGTCTTTCTTTATTATGTTTATTACTGTACTTCTGTACATCCCTAATTTATTTTCTATTATGGTAATAAGTTCTGTTATTTTTGACCTATTGTGTATAAAGTCTTGTGATATAATAAGTGATAGTTCATTAATTATCTCATCCTGTGGTAATAATGCTAATAAGTAGTCCAGTATGTCATTATTACTATTAGATATATTATGATTAATTAGTCTATTTGTATACGGGATATTATTAGATATATTATAATATGAATTAGTCTGATTATATACAGGACTAGATATATTACACATTGTATCATAAGTTATATCATTACTATTACTTATTACGTCATTGTGTAATATATTCTGGTTACTATTACTTATTACGTCATTGTGTAATATATTCTGTATAATTTTATTATTTAGTCTATTTATATCTGTAGTATGCTTATGTGACCTAATATCATGCAGGCTTGACAGATTAATTGGTTCTGTTATATTGAATAGTCCTGAGATATTCTTATCATTAGGGTCATACCATACGGTATTATTCAGTTTAAATGGGATATCACTGTATATATCCCTATTAAATACTGTGTTTATATCTGTGTTTATTTTTTTATTTTCAGGTTTTTTATTATTTTCAGGTTGTTTGTTTTTGTTTATGATTTTTAAAATCTCTTCTTTTCTTTCTGTTATTACTATAAATAGTAATTCTGCCGTTATTTTTATTTCTTTGTTTTTTATTTTATTTTTTATTTTGTTTTTTATTTTGTTCATTAACTGCGATAATAAAATATTTGTACTGTCAATCCTTAAAATATTTATGTATAAAGATATTATTATATTTAACACATTGTACATTATATTATCAGAATACGCCATATTTAAATGATCATTGTGTAATAAGTCCTGCACACTATCACCCTTTTTATCTAATATATCCGCTATCTCACCCACTATCCTGTCACTAAGACTTATTACACTATTATTATTATATATTATATACTTGATCATATATTTATACTCAGTGTGTAATATATAATATAGTACACTCTCCGTGGTATTAATGTATATATTGCTTATATTATATAATACACATAGTATATCAATTTCTAATATATTACAAATACTTATTATACTATTATTATATAATAAATTTATATACACATTGTTGTAAAAGTCTTTACTTATGCTACTATATATATTAAATATGTTACACTTGTTAATTATGCTGTACTTGTATAATAAATATATTATATTATAATTAATATTATAATAATAAATTATATTATATAATAATATATTATACATATAGTAATAAATAATATTATTATAGTATAAGTATAACTTATGATAGTTTATGTTATAAATATTAATATTATAGTATAATATATTATACAATGAGTAAATAAAAGAGTAATATGTACACAATGTACAGAAAGTATTACTTATTACACATTGTGTATTATTACTGCACTTAATATTATTACAGGGCTGTTTTGGTGTGTGTAAGTATATTAGTATATCACACATATCACAAGCAGTGCAATTTTTATATAACTTATTATGGTATGTGTTATTATTAATATTATTAGTACTATGTGTAGTATATTCTGTATTATTACTGCACTTATTACACAATGTGCATATATTATTGGTTATATTTATATTATTTAGTATATTTATATCTGGTGTACTTAAATGTTTTATTATATTATTATTTAATGTACTGTCTGTTATAATATTACTAAATAAATTATTTAGTCTATTTATATCTGGGTTACTACTTATTACATTATTAGTAGTATATTCTGTGGTATTGCATGAGTTATTACATATTGTGTTATTAGTATTACTTATTACACTATGTGTATTATATTCTGTATTATTTAGTTTATTCTTTAACCTTTTCCTTCTGTTCTTTATTATCTTACTAATACTTGTTCTACTGAGAGAGGAAAGTGTCTTGAAGTATTCTACTTTCTTCATACAAATAAAAATATATTACAATATTAATAAATACACATAGTGTAATAAATATTAAATAATATATAATGTATAATAAATGATGTGTATTAAGTAATAAGTAATAAATGATGTGTATTAAGTAATAAATGATGTGTAATAAGTAATAATAAATATGATATAATGTGTAATGTATAATAAATGATGTATAATGTGTAATAAGTAATAAATGATGTGTAATAAGTAATAATAAGTATGATATAATGTGTAATAAATCATGTATAATGTATAATAAGTAATAATAAATATGATATAATGTGTAATAAGTAATAAGTAAAAATTGAAATATTTTATGGTAAGCTATATTGATGAACAGAACGTAAAAGAGAAAGTACATAAAAAGTTACTAAATAAACAGGGATGTATAGAATTAAAGGAAATAGATGAGTTATTTAATATAATAACAGAAATTAATAAAGAAAGAAAAATATTCACAGACCTACCCGACCCAATAAGCAATTTAGCATATAATATACTGTATATACAAATAGCGTATAGAATTATATTTAAGGAGTATAATGAAGATTATGTTATATCAGAAATAAAAGGGTCTATTAAACATATAGACATAGTCATGGATATAATCATAAAATCAGCAGAAGAACTACAGGATGCTAATAAACAAGCATATTATGAATTAATGGGAAATAATCATATAATTATGGCAGAAGTATATAAAGTCAGAAGTACTTTCTATGTGTATTCTATTGATATACTCTGTGAAAGTATAGATATACCAGAAATAGATGCTAGAATGACTTCAGATGATGTGATGATTAAACTGTGTGAATTAACTGAATCAGGAGAGTGTTCTAGGTTACAGAGAGCATTAGATATACTAATGAAACACGGTAATAACCTAACCATAGCAGATAAAATAATAGACCAATCAAATGCACATGAATTAGGCATAAGTAATGATGATATTAATTCATTACACCTACTTACAAAACTACATAAGTGGACTAATAGTGATTTTAACATGTTTATAGGCCAGTCCGTATATAAATCAATTTATAATGAAATTGATAATCCAGAATATGATGATACTTTATATATTAAATCCCTTTATAATTTATATGTCATGGTGTTTAATATGTCTGTACTTAAAAATATAACAGATACTGAATCGTATATAAATGAGAATGTGAATGACATTAAAGAATTAATAAATGAACTAAAGCATAAGAAAAGAATGAGAATTTGTCATGAAATTACAGAATCAAAAGTATTCAATGATATAATGGAATACAGTACGTATATAAAAATTAGACACTTTAATATTGACAGTTTTAAAAATAACGTAATTAATAATTATTTAAAATATGCAGAATCTATTATTTCATGTATTATAAGTATGCCCATGCATACAGAAAATATAGAATTATCAGGCGGTAATAATGAAATAGTTTATATCAATGAACCAGAAACCACAGAAGTACAAAGTACAGATTATTCTAATACAGAAGTAGCTAGTGCACTTTCTCCATTATTAATTTCATCTAATACACTAACTGTTAATAATCCTTTATATTATAATGCGCAAAGAGATAATGAACCAGAAGAAATAATAGTTAATGAAAATACAGGAAATGCTAATTCTTGTTTATCTCTTAGTACAGAATCAACTAATACTTTCTGGAATAGTAAAAATATAGCAATTATAGCAATATGTATACTTATTTCTATAATTATTCTTAGTATATATTTATTATACCCGAATGAATCGAAACAAGTTTGAAATAATAATTTATGTTGACCACAAATTAAACTAAGATAGAATTTTATTAAGCTAATTATTAATACTTCATTTATACATTAAATAAACTTGAAATTCACTTTTTTATTATTCTTATTATATATAAATATATGTGTATACCAGCCATATACGGCATTACAGGTGTGGGTGCAAGACTATCCCATTAGATATGGTTTATAACATGGTAGAAATTAGCACTAACTATTAATAACCCATTAATGGCGATTTAAATATTTATTCATTCTAATAAAGAATTATTTTTATAGAGTAAGAAATTAAGCCAGGGTATAACCAGGATTAGAGTATAGCCGGATATAACCAGGATTATTACTACTTATTCTCTAGTAATCGTATAACTTATTATATAAAACATAAATATGTAAATATGTTTTACATCTCTTCTGTTTTATATGACACAGCTGTCACTTGAATTATTTCTCCTATCATATTATTATGTATAAATACGAAATGGGTGTGTCTATAATATGGAAATTAAGTGTATAAGAAGAAATATAATTTATTTGTTAGTGTTTATTAGTATAATTAGTAAAATACGTGGAACATATAATATAAAAGGTACAAATAAAAAGAATAGTAGGGATAGTAAAGAAATGAAAGAATTAAGCACTATAAAGAAAGAATTAGACACGAAAGAAGAAGAATTAGATGAGAGAGAAGAAGAATTAGATGATAAAAAGAAGGAACTAGACAAGAGAGAAGAAGAATTAGATGATAAAAAGAAGAAATTAGATAAAAAAGAGAAAAAGATAGGAGCAAGTAAAAAAAGAAGTTCTACTGAAGAATCAGAAGAGAATTCCAGTGATAGTCTAAAAAGTAAAAGTTCGAATAAAATAAAAAATAAGTCGAAAGAAAAAAAAGAAGAGAGAGAAGAAAGCAGTTCTGAAGAAAGCAGCTCTGATGAAAGCAAAGTGAGTAAAAATCAAAAAATGAAAAGTAGCTCAAATCCAAAAAAACATCTTTTAGCAAAGAGTTAACCCGAAATATGAATATGCTAATATAAATAGTATAGTACAGAGTTATATTAGCATAGTAGTGTTAGAATCGATTATGGTGGAGATAGAAATTTAGATTATACAAGAAATTCAGTTTAGAATGAATATTACACCAATAAATGTATAAAGAATATTCTGTATATTTTACATATTAACTAGAAATTATAAGAATTATTTATCTCTACATAAATAATTGAAACAGCTGGTTCTCTCTTCCTTATAAATATGACTTACTATTAGTCATAAGCAACCATGGTATGTATTAAACTATAGAGCCATTATATAGTTTATACTATCATTAGTTATGATTACCACATGAGTTGTTTTCTTAGGAGAAGGCATTCTTAAACTTTGACTTTTATTGAATTTGTATACGTGTTTATAGACCGTATAATCGATTTGATTTATGTTGGCATATTGTGTTAACAATAATTTCTGATTTAATCTGTGCTGCCATGTTTATGTAACCATTGCAATAACCCGAATGTCGTACTAAACCAATGCTATTCTTAGCATACAACAGTTGGTATGATACTCTCACATTCTGTATGGTTTATTGTATGATATGATCAGAATATTCATGTATGTTTGCTAATTTATAAATTTACTATACTAAAACTTCACAATTACCACTTAAATAACATGATAATTAAAAACAAACAGTTTTATAAATAAAAATTTTTAAAATAAAGATTATTATAATGGGACTGAATGAGCAGAAACTAAGAGGAGGAATGAATAATATATGGTTAAAGAAATATGGCCAAATCACAAATGATGAAATATATCTTAAAGAGCAAGTTATAGAACTACTAATAGAAATTAATAATGAAGAACCAATATTTGTGGGAATGCCAGAACCACTGCAGAGTATAGCAAATAGTGGGTTTTTTACGCAGATATCTCTTATAATTTATTCAAAAGATACCAAAGACGATGCAATCACTGGAATTATGGCATCAGTAAATTATGTGAACTCAATTATAGATAATATTATAGAAGTATCAAATACGCTATCAGCAAATTATAAGAAAGAAGCATTTTATAGATTATTGGATAATCAATGTTTCTTTCTAAATACTGCTTTTATAGCTAAAAATAGTTTCATTTTTAAATCTATTGATCAGCTATGTGAAATGCACGACATTCAGCTATCGGTTAGCGATTTTTCTTCTAGCGAACTATTATATTTTCTTATGGCCTCAGATAAATATAGAACGAGCACAGAACTGAAAAGAACAATAGAAATACTAATGAAATATGGAGATCGTCTAATTATAAAAGATCAAAATGGCATTACGCAATCAAATATATTGAATATTGGATTATGCAGAGAGGATATATTGGAGTTAAAAATATTTAGAAGTATAGCAATTACTGATTTAACTGAATTTATGAATTTAATGTGTAAAGTAATGCATGTTAAAATAAAAGGAAGAGAAAATTGCGATCCTATACCTCTATTTAATATATATCATTCAATACAGTCTTTGTTCAAAACACCAATTGATGATATATTACTTATACCCAAAGACAAAGAAGAAATTAAAAGCCACTTTATTGCTATACAAAAAATAGAAAGTATATCCATAATATGGTCTGAGGCTGACAGAAAATTTTTTGAAGATAACTTTAATCGTAAGAGTTGCTACTTTGAATATTTCATGGTTCTAAGACATCTAAAGTTTATATACAATGGCCTAATAACTATTAATAGCTCAGATAGTTATATACGATTCATTATTAGAAGATATCAATCTGCAGCTTTGAATTTTCTTATGAATTTCCATAGGAATTTTCATAGGAATTCACTTAGTAACATAGTAACTATTAGTAGAAAAATGCGTAAACTCATTATTTCGTTTTTTGTTGCTATTTTTTTCTTTGCTTTAATGGCTATTAATACAGCTATACTTAATATGATCAATTTTGACAAACGCATTCCAAGTATTTTATTTTCATAAGAAGTATAAAATATATTTGAAACAGTGTCTGCTGTGATATTGACATAGACAGAATAAGCAAAGTATTAAAACATATTTATATGAATGAATAAAAATTCAATAAACATATCATTTTATAACAACAATTTTGTGTGTAAATACATAAACATAAGTATTTTAGTATAATAATGGTTTTTGTTTGTGATATACGCATAAAGCACTAATTTCATTTCATTAAACAGCAAAAATTGAAAAAATTAAATTAAATATAGCCATATATGGAGTTATTCCCGGTTAAATTAATACATATATAGAACTTTAAACATAAACATAAAAAAATATGGATATAACACAAAAACCAGATACATTCTCTGCTAATACGGAAGAGTTAAAGACTATGCTAGGTAGTAAATCCACAGAAAATTTGAATTCCAAAGATAAACATAACCCGAATAAAATAAGTAATAGGCGTTCTCTTACTATAGGAATAGCTACTTCTGAAATACAACTAAACAACTATAAATGCAAAAAAATTCCTTGCACTGAAGAAGACTGTGAGAGATGCGAATGGGCTGAAATAAACCATATATATGCTAGTGCTTTAACAAACTACTGTGGCAGTACAACAAACTCCACAATTAGTGATTCTCATGCACAAGAGGACCAAGAAAGTAATATAGTAGATGTTCCTACTTCAACTAATTTTAGAGTAAAACACAGATTGTCTTCATATATATATATATGCCTGCTTGGCTCCCTGTTAATTATAATAATAATTATAATTGTAATTTCTTGTACGGCTAAACCAAGTTTTGTATTACATTTATGAGATTATTACGTGTATTGCATAGTATACGGATATTAAAACCACCATATAATATAGAATAATAAATAGATATTGTGGTGACGCCGTCACTCAGATATAAGATTCAAGGGCGATCCGCCAGCACATCGACTCGTGCGGCGATCCCGCCAAAGCAAATGGTCAGAATCTATGAGTCCGTATATCAACTTCTGACTGTTTTTAACCAGACCACCTTCCTCAAATTTAGATGGAAACTCTGAGAAGTATTGACAGCTAAGTTCAGCACTAGGTCTAACACCCTCGTGCCCATAATACTCCGAGCCCATGCAGGCTTAAGCCGCTTCCTAGAAACAATAAAGAGTTCTTCCCATTCACCCACTTCTCTATCTGGGCTGCGTGGTAAGATAATGGTATTGCTCTTTGTGAGTACGTCAGACATAATTTATAAAAAAAGTCTTCTATTATTAATAAATGTGTACAGGATATATCCAATTGATTCTTAGCTAATAAAAATATTCTATAATTAAAAAAATAAAAAAGCTACAATTTCTATTTAAGAAATGGTTAAATAAACCACAGGATAGAATAAAACCGGAAGAAATTAATTCAAATATCATATAATTTTATAAAGTACATCTAATACATAATTATAATAAATTATAAAACATGCTATTATAAGGAATTACCGTTTATACATCCTGAAATTATACCAATAAACTACTATTCACTAGTTTAATTACTTCATTAATTATAAATATTATGTTATACATAAAAATTCAGTTATTTTAAACCTTTTTATTGATTTTTAGGAGTAACAAACAATTTAACTGTAGTAAATCATGTTTACTGCATGTTCTATAAGAATTCACTGAAGTAGGTTTGTTTGACTCTCTATCTGGCAATGAATTTCTTAATTTTATTTTTTACATAAACTTATTTATGTCTTAAAATAAATAATTCTTTACTATTCACGAATAAAATTTAAAACTTCTTCATACTTGATGATGCTTTCATGGTCATCTTCTGAACATAATATAGCTTTGTTTTTTTCCATAAATAAATAAGTTTGTGTATATCCAGCCCTGGGGAGTAAGATAGTAAATCTAGGACTAAATTCAGTGTAGTCTATTAAGTCATAAAATGCTTTAATAGTACTTTCATCTGAAGTTATAGAATACATAAAAATAGAGAGGAACCAACTAAAATATATGATAGATTGCTTACATGGAACAGAATTAAGTTTCTGTTCTATAATATTCTTAATATCAAGAAGAATGTCTCTTCTATTGTTAGATTCGATGTACTGTACAATAGATTTAGGAATGCTTTCACACTTCAGTAGGTTAAATGCACGAACCAGTTTGAAGCCATACTTAGCCAAAATTCTAAGGATTTTATAACAATATCTTCTGGATAATTTCCATCAAACAACATGCTAATTACAATTGAGTTGAAATTACCCGGATTAAATTCAGAATCTGCTAATTCTATAAGATCCATCTCAATTTTTGGATAGAAGTCACGTAAATTGTGATTGAACTTAATCCCGGTTAGCACATATGCTCTAGGTACCCTGTTATTGAGCTTGGCGCTTCCTATAATATTATCAGTGAATCGAACCATTGCGTCCTTTTTACTTAGCTCCTTATTTACCATAGAGAAAGCAAAGTTTGTAACAAGGAACAATTTATAACTGTCATTGTCAATTCTCTTCCAGAGGAAAATTTTATATATACTTTCTGGTGAGTTCACACTGTCTTTGCCCTTAGTAGAGTTAGGCGTAGCTATGCTGTTAGAATATTCCTTTAAGTGTGTTAAATACTCCTCTTTAGGAATGTAAATGGTTTCATCCATCCCAGAACTAAGATCGTTAAGCTCAATCACTGTATAATGTTTGATTGCATGTCCTATGTATGTGTTATGTTTGCTGTAGTTATTTTGAATGGTTGATAACATGCCTTTAATTTTTTCTACACCATTGAACGCTTTTTTAATTAGTTTTAACTGTGCATGCCCTTGCATCATATTTAATACAGCCCCATTACACACGCCATTAAAATCATACATTAAACTAATTTTTCCGAAAATATCTATGTTATTGTCTGTGCGCATATTTACTTCCATGTCTTCGCATTCTATTGTAATGTTCGAGTTATATGATAAGTACTTAAATATGGCTGTTAGACTTTCCTTTAAAACATCTATATCCTGTTCGTTATTTAGCATTGATTTGATTTTTCTGTTACATAAATTCGCTATCTTAGCAATTTCTAATGTGATCTCTGGGATGCATCCAGGTTTGTTGTGCATATATCCCGTCTTGTGCATAATATACCCTCTTAGTACATTTAGTGGGCCGTCCGGATTGATCATTAAATTTTTTTCTGTGTCAATCATAGTGTCTTGTATTTCCTTAATATCACTTAGTTCGATTTGTGCCAATATACCAGAAATCACCAGTAATATCATTATAATCCAATATAAATTCATAACAGGAGAAATAAAATATTTTTTTGATTTCTGTATTTTTTCTGATTTCACTATATAACAATATATACTATTTATACTTCATCATTTAGAATAATAATCCGATTGGCTTCTATATGTCCAGTATAGACCAAACAGACAAGTATATTCATAATTTATTTTTGGTCATTTCAAAAATAATTATATGATTTGTCAGTTGTTTTCAATACAAAAATGATTGATTCATTACACAGTACATTTCTATGGTGTAAATAAACTGCATACACCAATTAGAAGTTTATAGAAAAATTCATCAATTGCAGATTTGTATACATAATACATTATATACATATACTAAGAATACTACATATAAATAATTACTTATAGTACATAAATCTGTTATAAGTATACTCTTAAAAATAAAGCTGTTCTACTATACAAGTATACATATTATTTATGGATTTGAACATATTCTAAACTGTACATAACAATTGGTATTAAGTACTAATTTACTGCTACTTCTCTTGATTTTATGCTGTATTTAGTCTTTTTTTCTTATTCTATTTATATTTCTAATAAAAATAATATTTTAAATACTCTTCTGTTATAATTTATTCATAAAAAGGAATTAGTTAATTAACCAATTGCTATGTTATTTTTTTCATCTTTTATTTGATTTTATGGTTATCGCTTTCTGTTATTTCTCTACCAAACCGGGATTTCTGCCAAATTTTTTAATATAATTCAAGTTTCTGCCAAAAATTTATGAATGATGACAAGCAAAGGCTAGAATTAAAAAAGCAGCTACAAAATGAATTCTCTAAGCTTAATGGTATGCATTTAACCATAGAAGAAAATCAGTTTAAACTAGTGCCAATAATACTGAATATATACAGAAGAAATTCTACATTTAAAAGAAAGTATCCATCACTAAATAACATAGCGTATAACACATTTATAATGGTGTTAAAGTATCAGACCATTCTTATTAAGGAAGTAACCACGGATAGTATTATTTCTATGCTTGAGAAATCACTGTGCACTACTGAAGCTCTTATGGACAGTATTGAGAACGGAGCAGAGCTTATAGAAAATGATGAGCAGAAAATGGCATACTATAATATGATGGATAAACTTCATATACTTACAAAACTACCCGCACAGCTTTTCATGTCTATGCACTTAGATGCTTGTTATGCATTCTATTTATACACTCCGAGTATATCCTTTGAAAAAATCTCTAGAAATGAGGCAATGGGCAAATTATGTGAGCTAACTAGATCTGGAGAGTATTCAAATTTTGAAAGACTATTAGAAATATTCACAGAGAATGCAGGTAATTTTGTAAAATATGATAAAAATGGCATGAAACGGTCAAACTTAGCCAATCTTAACTTATCAGACGAGGATATCTATTTGTTATATCTACTTACAACACAAACAACTGATGATTTATACCATTTGATAACTGCCATGGACAATTCTATATCGGTTAAAAGCAAAAAAGTTACTAAAAAAGAAGTAGTGAATGGATTTGGATCACACCGCTTTGAAAGGTTGATAGGATTGCCACTCTTTAAAGATGCAGTTTGTGTTTCTTTAAGTTTAGCCCAAAAGGCTTCTAAAACAGCTTCTTTTATCAAGTCTGCTACACTAAATGCATTTTCTTTCTTAGTTAATTCAGCGCTTGGCTCTTCTTATTTATATATAAAATTAGCTAAAAACAGAGCTATCGCAAGTGCATATGATAAAGCATCTAGTCCTACACGATTCAGCTGTATATTTAATATAGTGCCAATGGCAATCACTAGCGATCAGACTGTGCGGTCATATAATGCCATTCTTAATACTATAATTGGAATAGGACTATATACATACCAAAATTGCGAAATATTCACTTTATATAACCAAGAGGTAGACTATACAATTAATAGAATATGCCATTTATACGATTTAAACCCAGATACATTTAAGAGCAATGTAATTGAAAAGCATCGGGATAACATTAAAAACCAGCTAAGTGCTATTTTTAGCACACCCGTTAATATATCACTAGATGCCGTATTAGATAAATCATTAAATGAAATGGAAGCACTTCATAATGATATGGCATTTATTGCATCTATTGATGAAACAGCTGATATTGTTAATAGAATTGACACAATCACCAAAGATATTAATCCAAATATGTATATGCACACAGTTAGTATAAATATAGAAGAATTAGAATTAGAAGAAATCAGTGATACTGATTCTAATGACATATTCTACGATGCCAATTTATATATAGAAGACCACATAGAGAAAAATAATGAAAGTTCAGATGATACATTCTACAGTGCCCCATATACTATAAATGAAGAAATTATTCCCATGAACATCCAAAGAAAACTGCCATTTCTAAACCCAATCTCCATAGCAATTGCAATGATTATCTTATTATTATCTATTAGTCTATTTGTATTATACCACACAGAAGTAATTTTGTTTATGAAAGACGTTGCATCCGAGATTGATGATCTCTCTGCCTTAGATTTAATAATTAAGAATTCAAAGATTATTCTTAAACAGACCTGTATCTATTAGATCTATTAACTATACATATACCATCCTCTTATATGTTAATTTATCCAGTATATTAATACTCTCATTATATACAGATTAATCATCATCCATGCATCCCTTCAATCAGAATAATTTATTCTGTACATATTATAATACTTTTTGTAATAACCCGAATTGCCACAAGTATTTTCCTATATTAACTATAAAATATGTATAGTATACAAGTAAATACATTTAATAACCAACCACTAACTCAAATAAATATTATATTTATATTCTCATAATATTCTTATAATCCTGTATTATATCTTGAAGATCCTTCTAGTTATTTATGAATTTCGGGTTATCCTCTTATACATAATTAATACACATTCATATTTTTATTATTCTTATCTTATATACCCTTTAATTTCCATGTATACCACTATCTACGACTTAGCATATGCGAGTATATGGCTTTACATTGGACGTGCTCTATCATGTGATATAAATCAACTATGATTATTTCATATGTGACTTATTCATTTGTTTTAATAATACGGTATAAATACGATTTGTTTAACACTTCAGTTATATAACATACGATTTGTTCTTGATAATTCCATCTACTTTCTTTATAATTGGTGTATACGCACTAATCCTTCTGTTTTCTTTGATTAATTCAGTTTCTATCCTATTAATTATCCCAACAGTTATCATATACTTAATTATACTTTTGTTCTTACTCTTTAATAACCCTAATAATATATTCCATGCATTAAGTTTATAAACCCCAGATGTACTCCCTAACCCATTAATCACCCCTATAATTATTCCTGATGTAATAATGTATAACCTACTTGCTATATTCATATTATTAACTAAATCACTCAATAATTTTATACGCATACTATCTAATATATATTCAGTACTTATCTGTCCATGCCCATTAATTATACTAATATTTTTAATACCTTCTTTCTCAAATATCTTATCATACCCTGATACTATCTCTATTAATTTAATATCCTTTACTATAATATTTAGTATATAATATATATATATATTATCTATATTATTTATATTAACCCGTATAGAATAATCATTAAATAAATTATATTTAAGCAAGTAGTATAACCATATATATGGCAATGTATCATATGTAGGAGTACTATATGTATCAGTACTAGGAGTACTATTAGTATATGTACTATATGTATATACAGCTGTATCAGTGTTATTAGTACTATTAGTATATACAGCTGTATCAGTGTTATTATTGTTATTAGTGCCATATGTACATATACTGTCATTATTATTGTTATTAGTGCCATATTTACATATACTGTCATTATTATTGTTATTAGTACTATTCCCTATATGATCTGTATTACTATTACTGTTACTTCTGTTACTTATGCTACTTCCTTTTATTATACTATTTATTATATTTATATCTATATTATTAATTATATTTAGTATTATCTCTTTATCCTCTATTTCTTCTATTATATTTATATTATATATATTTATATTATTATTATAATTATTGTATAATATATTATTAATAGTAATAGACGTATTATAGAAGTACTTCTTTAACCATTTGATCTTATTAGTGTTATAATACGGTATATTATATATATATGATAATATACATATATTATTAATAATATGTGATATAATAGAAATATCATCTATCTTAAATATAATAGATAGAATAGATTTAACTGATTCTATTTCTGTTATAGTACACTCACTGTGTATATTACTTATTGCACTATGTGTATTATATTCTGTACTATTATTACACACTGTATCATTATTATTACTTATTACACTATTACTATTATATTCTGTACTATTATTATTATATAACTTATTACTATTAGTACTATTATTATTACTTATTACACTATGTGTATTATATTCTATTATTTCTTTATATTTTATTTTATTTTTATTTTTTCTATAAAGTTTTTATTTATTAACCATTGTGTAATTAGTTCTATATCTATCCCCTTATCGTATACGCATTCTATTTCTTCTATTTCTGTGGTGTTTAAGTGCTGGCTTATTAATTGGTTTATTTCTGTTATAATAATATTCTTATGTGGTGATGTGATACTATAATTTATGCTACAATGTGTTATAAGTATACTCTCACTGTGTGCAATATATTCTATGCTATGTGTATTTAATTCTGTGCTGAATTTATTATCTGCTGATATAAATGTGATTTTATCTGTTATTAATATATTACCACTGTATGACTGTACATAAACAGAAGATTCTTCATTCTCTGTTGTATTACTGCTTGTACTGTCATCCTCTGCTGGCGTAATGGAAAGGACTGCACTGTACATAAAAATAAAAAAAGAAGTGTATACTTAATAGTATATGTGTAATAAGTAATATATAATAGCATATGTATAGTAAGTAATAGTATATGTGTAATAAGTAATAGAGTAATGAGTAATATTGTGTATTATTTAGTATGCATTGTGTAATAAGTAATAATGTGTAATAGAATAATAAGTTATAGTATATGTACAATAAGTAATGATAATATAATAGTATATGTGTAATAAGTAATAATGTGTAATAAGTAATAGCCAGTTATAGAATATATGGTTATATGCGTAATAGTATATGTATATGTATATTATTTAGTATGCGTTGTGTATTATTTAGTATACATTGTGTAATATATAATAATATATGTATATTATTTATTATGTATAGTGTAACAAGTAATAATGTGTAATATATAATATGCATTGTGTAATAAGTAATGATAATTTATTAGTATATGTGTAATAAGTATTACACTTACTGTGCTATACACCTGTTATACATACGATAATAATCGGTTGAATTAGTATATAATTTGTATAACCCGATATAACCCGAATTGTAATTATAAGTTGCAACAGAATGATTCCATTGCTTGTGCCTGTGCGTCTGTCAGTGGATGGAATAAAATATGAACATCCCCGATTTCGTGCCCATCCGATAATTCTTCTGTGAACTCGTCCGGGATACTCCGATCGGCTACCCTTAGGATCGAAAGTAGTTCGGCCCCCTCCTTGGGTACGACGGGGTAGAGCATCCGCCCAATTACCACCAGAATATTCACAGCCGATGAAATCCGTACGCCCATCTCGGCCTTATCCACTTTCTCTGCAAATGCTTTCTGGACGTATACGTTACCCATCCCTGCTACATCTACGATGCACTCGATCGCCGATCGGATTTCTGCTTTATCCATGTGGTTAATGTACTTATTCAGTGCAGTGTTAACGCCCTGTACCGTATTACTGTCTAATTTTGGTGTGGTAAGTGTCCCATTCAGCCGTTTCTTCACGTAGGACAGGATGCGGTTGCACAGATTCCCGATCGTATTGATCAGTATCGTATTGTACGACTCTTTAAACTCCCTCCATAAGAAATCTGCATCACCCGTCTCTGGCCGGCGCCTCATTAAGTGGAACCTCCATGCACCTGCACACCCTATCCGGTCGCCTAATAAATCACTTCCAAATATACCACGGCCCATTGACTTACTGAACTTGTCCCCTTCGTACGTCAAGTAATGCGTGGCAGATATAAGATTAGGGTACTTTACCTGGTTGCACCCCACGAGCATCCCCGGGAAGAATACCGAGTGGAAGAATACGTTATCCTTCCCCATGAACTCGCATAATTCTACATCTGGCTCTGTCCACCAACCCCTCTTCCCGAGCATGTCTGTGAATGTGATGTACCCGATCGGGGCATCAAACCACACGTAAAGCACTTTATCCTTATACTCAGGCAGTGGCACAGGCACGCCCCAGTTGTACTTTAAGTCACGTGTTATGCACCGTGGGATAAGTTCTTTATTCTTCCAGTCATTAGAGATCTGCCTGGCTACAGATGACCATTTCCCAGCGTGCTCTTCTATTAACTGGTTCAGCTTATCCTGCACTTTATTAAGCTCAAAGAACAAGTGCTTGGTCATCTTCTTAACAGGGACACTCTTACACGTACTGCAGTACGGACTGATTATCTCATCTATCGCCAGTATGGCACTGCACCCATCGCACTGGTCACCCCTGGCACTGTCCGATCCACATATACCGCACGTGCCATTTATGTACCTGTCCGCTAAGAACATACTGCACCCACTGCAGAAGTACCTCTCCTCCTCTCTCTCTATAAAATAACCGTTATTATACATTTCTAAGAACACAGACTGCGTTATCTCCTTGTGCCTGTCCACAGATGTCCTGCCAAATATGTCGTAATTTATTTGAAACCAGTCGTATACCTCCTTGTGCCTGGCACTGTTTATATCACAGAGCTCCTGCGGTGATAAGCCTGCTTTATCCGCTGATACTTCAGATGCTGTCCCGTACTCATCCGTCCCCGTTATAAATACAGTGGATATTCCCCGCATCTTGCAATATCTGTTGTACACATCCGCACCCAGCAGTGATCCTACTATATTCCCTAAATGCGGCAGGTTGTTTACGTACGGCAGTGCTGCTGTTATTATCCTCCTGGCCATTAAAAAATAAAATTTAACAGAATATAAATACACCAGAATTTACAACACACTGTGTACATAATAATACTAATTATATTTTATTATTAACTTATACCACCATCTACCACCATCTGTACACAGTGTAATTAAAGAATGTGCTTTCATAGCTCAGTTGGTTAGAGCATCGGACTAATAACCCGAAGGCCCCAGGTTCGAGCCCTGGTGAAAGCATCCTTTTTCTTTCTTCTGTAAATATAAAGCATATTATTTAGATAATTTATTACTAAAATTAACCGCTTAGTTGCGGTTGTATCTGACAGGCAGGCGGAGTCTGCTGCAGGGTCTGCTTGCACTTCACAGATGAGTTCCTGATTAGACTAAACGCAGATGCCAGGGCCTGCTCAAGCCGGCCCAGTGAATTCCCGTATATCCCGTATAGCTTGTTCTGTGTACTCTGGAAACGCGCATTAATTAACGACTGCTCGTCATTCGGCATCTGGCTGTACATCGGACTCGCCATCGACGACTTGGCCAGCAGGCACATTAGATCATTGTTCTGGGTCCTGTTGTATAATAGGTCGGACAGCATGTTCTGGTCTATCCCGATGTACGAAGATACGCTCGGTGAGACCAGTAACTGCCGCATCGCACTGAATGAGTTGTTCCCCAGGCAGACATTCCCGGCCAGCTGTAGCCCAGGTGATGAGGAGATCCCATCAAATGCACCTGTGGCCATGCCTGTTCGCATGCCCATCATGGGGTTGCACACGCTGATGCTTGACTTCATTCGGTCGCTGAACATCTTCTCACGGACTCTTGTCTCAATCTCATTCTTACTGAGCTGTACTTGCGTGATTAACTGCTTGATCATCTGCGACTGCTTGATCGCCTCCATCTTCATGGACTCAATCTGCTCCTGTGACACGAGGGATTCCTGTGCCTGGAAGAGTGACTGACCACTCGTCAGGAACTTAATCAGATCAGCAGATGTCATTTGTGCAGGGGCCCCTGTGATACGCGTGCTTATGTTGGCTACCATCGGTGACCCAAGTGGGAAGGCCGACTGTATGCCAATATTCGGCAGGGGTGCCATGGCACCTTTCTGTATCTCGATACCCTTAAGCTGCAGCCGGATGAGTAGTCCCTGCATCTGCAGTGGTGTCATGGCACCGATGTGCACGAGTGTCTGCTGTACTTGCTGTGGGGTCAGGAGACTCGTCAGGACACGCACTTGTGCTGCTGACAGTGCATGACTGAGCAGTTGTATTTGAGAACTTGTAAGTATCTGTGCCACGGCCTTATTTAGGTCGAGCATCTCCTGCTCGGTGACTGCCTTCTGTGGATTGCTTATCTGCTGCATGAAAATAGCCGACTGCTTAGCACACTCAGCGAGTTTGGCTGCCTTGAACTGCCCGACTGCTGCAGCGTACTTAGTCGCACTGGCTCTGTGCCGGGTGTACGCCTGCTTATGCTTACTCGCAGTTTTCTTGTAGGACTTGGCCATCTTCTTATTACTCTGTGCCTCGGCCCTCTTTGCCATGGCTGCGTACGAGGCAGCTGCCTGGCTGGCCTGGGCTGCCCGCCTGCTCGCACGGATTGCAGCTGCACGGGCTGCTTGTTCCTTAGCAGCTGCAGCTGCCACCCCCTTGGATGTGGCACCGTTCTTCATGAACTGCCTGGCTGCCCGGCTCTCTGCACGGCGAGTCCGCCTGATCCGGGTGATCCTTCTTCTGAGCCACCGCGAGGACGACCTGCTCGACCTAACACCGTACGTGGAGTACTTCTGGCTCTGGTACATCCGGCCCTGTGTGCTGAATAAGGCGTGCTGCATGGTCATCCCCATGAGAGAGTGCTTTATCTCCCTAGTCGCATACTCAGAGGAGGACACCCCCTTGTAGTACATTTCATTGCTCTGGTGGGCTGATATAATGGCAGATGCACCACTGCTTGTGAATGAGCTGGAGGCAGTCTTCCGAGAACTTTCCTCAAATGCCGATGCGGATGCACTTGCACTTGCTGACTCTTTACTGGTGATGATGGCTTTTATAGCGGTGTTCTTCTTCATGCTGCCAGAGTACCAGGACGACCCAGTTGATGCGGAGTGCTCTCCTTCAATTACGGCTCCACCAGCTGCCTGTCTAGAAGCAGATTCTGTCTCACTGGCTGCTGCGAACCCTGCTGCCTCAGCCGACCTCTCCCTCCTTGCTTTGAGTAATTTTTCATTATACGCATCCTTCTGGATTGCCTTGGCTTTCCTTTCGGCCTTCTTTGCCTGTTTCAGTGCGTGCTTCTTGAACCCTTTTTTATCTTCACTGGCGAGTGCGGCCTTCTCCCTCCACTTCCTGGCTTTCTCAAGCAGGCTGTCGATCGTGTCACGGACGGCCTCCTTGGACTCAGAGGAAGAATCACTGCTTGATGAACCATCTTCATCATGGTGGCCCTTATGCTTACTGTGTGGGTGACTGCCCGTATCAGAGTCAGATGAACTGTCAGATGAGCCATCTCCCTCCTGTGAGGATGAAGACCCCTTGCCCTTACCCTTACGCTTCACGCTGGATGAGGATGAAGATACGGATGAGTAGCTGGTGTATGAACTGTCCCCCTCATCCTGTGACTCCTCTTCAAACCCGTACTGCTCGAAAGTGGCTGAGAACGGGTTACTCACCTCACCGGACGTGAACTTCTGTATGGTACCAGCCACCCGGGTTATGTCACCCTCATCATACGCAGATATGCTCAGCACTAGGATACCCTTTTCTATATCCACCCGCTTGGCTTTAAGCAGGGATATACCGTACCCCTCTGACGTAATCAAGTACTGGCTCACAATCGGTATGGAAGGGTTTGCAAGTGCAATAGTCCCACCGTACACCGGGATGTAGAAGACTTTCTTCCCGTCCCTGTCAATGATTTCTGTGAATACGCCCGTGTTCAGCTTTAACCGCCGCAGGAAGTCCACGGTCTCCTTGGAGTAAATTATCCTCCCCACGTGGATAATCAGGGAAATGGCCGTCTTAGGGATGTAGAAGAACATTTGCGCAGAGTATAAAATATTCAGGCCATTATCCAGTCCGTAAATACTTCCCTTCCCTTCCAGCTCACTCATGAGGTAGTCCCTCCTGTCCTGGGCAGACACTTCGTCCGTAGTGACAGTTATGTTAGAGACAAGGTTCTTCATGGGCAGGTCCATTGAGAGGTACGACAGGAGCAAGTACGTGTCATCATCACCTATAGAGAACAGTACGCCCAAGGCATCATCCTTAGTAGGACCATTTCCATATCCAGTGGCAGGTCCGTCTGTCCCCCCCATCAGCCCGAGGACGCTCTTTGAGATGGGCATTTTCCCGAGTTTCGGGTTTAAGTAGGGATTGTACCCCACGGGCACTGCATTCCTACTGGGCCGTTCAGGATCGAAGGGTGTAGGCACGGGGTACGGTGGTGACTGTGGCTGGTGCTCATCCTCATCTTCTCTGAGGATCGGCGGGTGTGGATTCCCTGCTGGCGTATTATCATCCTGTTCCATACGGCGGCGTTCTTCACACACTCCGTTGAAGCACACATTGTGCGTAGAGTCGTGCACTTCCTCTGAGCCAGTGGCCCAAGCCGGGATTATTTCCTTTTCATGTGCGTCGTACTGTGCGACTGAGTTCTCTCCATACGGTGCAGGTGGCTGTTCTGTACCTTCATACTGCAGGAGTGTACTGTCCTGTATGTCACTGGGAGGTGCACTTTCTGGTGTACTTGTATATGCTATGGTTGCGTAGAATGCCAATATTATAAATATTCCTTTTCTTTTCGCTCGGATCATAAGAATCCTTTCCATTCGGGTATAAAACCTTATGCTAAAACATTTGTTCTGAGACTGTTTCGCAGGGAACCAAGCACCGGCTGCATCTGAAAATTTGTTTAGTGTTTGGTTTTATATCTGGTGCATCGAAATGTTTATTATCCTGTGGATTAGTCTAATGATAAAACAGTGTTTTACACAGAAAGTGTTTCAAGTACGCTGTGGCCGGACTGTGTGATCCACTGGGACAACCCGATATAACCCGGATAGAATAAATTTGAATGTTCAATATAAAAATAACCCGATATAACCCGAAATTAAACAGAGCACCAGATACAATATAGCTTTATTACAGCAGTACAAGTACGACCGGACCAACAAGGCAGTACGATCGGAGTAACAAGGCATTATTACGGCAGTACAATCAGATCCTATTATAATGCATTATAACAGCAGTACGATCGGATCCTATTATTATAACAAGGCTTATTACAGCAGTACGAGTACGACCGGACCTTATTATAACAATGCATTATTACAGCAGTACGATCGGACCAACAAGGCATTAATGCATTATTACGGTAGTACGAGTACGATCGGACCAACAAGGCATTATTACAGCAGTACAAGTACGATCGGACCAACAAGGCATTATAACAAGGCATTATTACAAGGCTTATTACAGCAGTACGATCGGAGTAACAAGGCATTAATGCATTATTACGGTAGTACAAGTACGATCAGACCCTCCTATTATAATGCATTATAACAAGGCTTATTACGGCAGTACGATCGGAGTCTCCTTCCATTTATTAGGTGACTCTGGGATGTACACTTTTACATCACTCTTGCCGTACCCCACTGCTAGTGCGTACCCTAAAGGTGTCCATGAGAGTTTCCTGCACGGGGTGCCTATTTTATGCCTGTCAACAGAGAACTTTAACTTCTCGTCCTTCTCCTCAGTGAATATGCAAAGCGTACCGTCATCTGAGCAACTAGCAAACACGAACGAGTCAAATTCATTATCACACACCTTACAGTCACGGACAGGTTTCGTATGCTCCTTTATGTCATGGAGTATGGCCAGGTCTTCATTATTAAGTATTTTTATTGAGGAGTCCATCCCACCACTAATTATATAGTCATTGTATACGGCAAGACTAGTTACACCGTGCTTATGTATAAGTGACTCTAAGGTTACTTCCCCTGTTAAAGAAACCTTCCTTACACGGCCGTCTGAGCACCCGCATAAAACAGTCCCTTTACACTCTACGATCGTATTAATACACCCTTGGAATACGGTTATGACCGATTCAAATACGTACTCTGACTGTGACTGTTTCCATACTAAAAGGTGTCCATCGTGTGTAGCACCGACTAACCTCTCCTCAATGAATACGGTGCTGAATATTGGCGATGTATTATAAGACAGTTTCTGTATTGGGGTACTCCCATTTTCATCTATTTTGTATAATGTGATTGTTCCATCCTCTGCACCAGCTGAGACCAAGTCTCCTTTCTTATTGCTCTGTACGCTGTAAACCAGTCCCTCCGTGCGTGTCTCTATGCTCATAAATAAAGAATAAAAAAACAGAAGATTTATCCTTTTATATAATAAATAACCCGATATAACCCGAATAAATACTTTATATACAATATGTAATATATTATAACTTAGTACATACATAACTTATTACACATTATAACTTATTATACAATGCGTAATATATTATAACTTAGTACATAGTGCGTAGTATATAATTAATATTAGTAAACACATAACTTATTACACATTATAACTTATTATACAATGCGTAGTATATAATTAATATTAGTAGATACATAACTTAGTACACATTATAACTTATTATACAGTGTATAATAATAAATACTTAGTACACAATATGTAATATATTATAACTTATTAGTAGATACATAACTTATTACACAGTGCGTAATAATAAATACTTATTACATAGTGCGTAATATATTATAACTTAGTACACATTATAACTTATTATACAGTGTGTAGTATATAATGTAATACATAAGTGATATTTTAATTTTAATAAATCATGTACACATTATAACTTATTACACAGTTGCTCATAATAAATACTTATTATACATTATGTCATATATTATAACTTATTATACAGTATGTCATATATTATAACTTATTATACAATGTGTAATATAATATTATAAATAAATTATTTATTTCGGGTTATATCGGGTTATTTCAATCTAAAGAATCCCATTTGACAGTATTATTACTGTTGTTCTTCCATGTTGGCGGTACTCCAGTAGTTCTCGTGTCTGGTGGGGTGTTTGTGGTGTGGTTTTCATCTGGCACAGGTTTCGGGTTAGTCGGGCTATAAGCAGAACTTTTTACACATTGTGTATTTAGTTCACTGCTATTTTTACTTTTCTGTTTTTTATTTATGCTCCTATGCCTCGTAAATCTTGGCGTATTGTTCCCTGGGAGGGGGATAAAATTATGGCCTGGGATGCAGGGGGGCATTCCATTTGGGTTAGTGATAATGTTAGGCGTGCACTTGCTGTACTGCGTATACGGAGTGGGCAGTAGTGGCATGCGCATGATTGGTGCATTACTTTGTGGTGATTGTGTCATATTTAATGGATTTATTGCCGTGCAGTTAGGATCATTATTTATTACGCTATGATCATAAAATAATGGATTTCGGGTTAAGTCGGGTTCTGGTGCATTCCATCCCATGACGATTTGGTTTGGGTTGAAATTTGATGGATGATTATTATTTATGATATATTGTGTAGTATCTAATGGTGGGCTATTATTACTTATGACATACTGTGCAGTATGTGATGGAATATATTGTGTTATGGGTAATAAGTTGTGCATCACTGAGGTTATAAAAACAGTGCCGTTGAAATCCAGTATGACTAAATTATTCTCTGCTGTAATGGATAACTGTGATGTAGGACATTCTGGCTCATTGTATATCCTTGGTATGATATTAATATTAGATAGGGCATTTGTATCTGAAGTGGTTATTGTGATTAAGTTTTCATGTGCTGGGTGCTCTTTAGTTATGTATGTAATATATAATATGCCTACATTACTATATTCTGAAGTATTTTTACTGCTTGTGTTATAAGTAGTATTACTTAATGGAGATTGTGTTGAAAGATTTGGAGTGTGTTCATTATTTATAACACAATGACTGTTTAAATCTGTTCTAGTAGTTTGATTATCTGCTGTTGTGTATGTAATATTAATATGTAATATATGTGTAATAAGTAATAGTATTAAGAATGGGCACTGTTCTGTAAGTTTCATTATATAATGTACATTATGTAAAATATTTTATATTTAATAATGTACAATGTACATAAAATAATATTTATAGGAATATGTGTAATAAATAATGTATAATTTATTTTATTTTATATATGATGTATTGTATAATAAGTAATAATAAGTAATATTTATTATGCAATGAGTCATAAGTAATAGTGAGTTGTGCTATAAGTAATAATAAGTCGTCTTGACTTATTTATTACGCATTGTGTCATAAGTTATATTTATTACGCATTATGTTATAAGTTTATTTTATATACGATGTATTGTGTTATAAGTAATAATAAGTTGTCTTGGCTTATTTATTATACATTATGTCATAAGTTTATTTCGTTATTTTATTTATGGTGTATTGTGTCATAAGTTTATTTTGTTACTTTATCATGTGCTGTATTATGCGCTTATTTTATATATGGTGTATTGTGTCATAAGTAATAATAAGTTGTCTTGACTTATTTATTATGCATTGTGTCATAAGTTGTATATATGATGTATTATGTGATAAGTTGTATATATGATGTATTATGTGATAAGTTGTATTTATGATGTATTGTGTGATAAGTTGTATTTATGATGTATTGTGTATAAAGTCCTGTGATAGTATCTCCGATCGGGCGTGTATAGCATAAAGTGTAAATAAGTTTAAGATGTCTTTATTCCTTGCAGAGTGCGCAATCACTCCTTGCAGAAGTATTCAGAAGGGTCCTTCAGCTCGCCAAGGCCCCGCTTGGTCCTGATCTGCTTGACAATGTCAAACATGGGGGTGCCCTCCTTCTCAAGAGAGCCCGGTACGATCGAGTAGTGGGACAGGACCAAGTTAATGCTCGCACCACCGCCCGTGCACTCCATGAGCTCCTTGTTCAGGTTGAACGACCGCTGGACGGGGATTACGCCTTAAGCACCGACTTATGGTTGTTGTAGATTGCATCCACGATCTCCCCCCGTCTTCCCTTGACCACCTGCATCGCTGCATCGATCATGCTGTCCTGCAGGGATATCTCCGCCAGGAAGATGGGCTCGTACAGGATCGGGGTGGCAGCGAGCACAAGGCCAACAGCCAGCCTGCTCATTGTGGGGATGAGCTGTCCCGCACCCCTGTGGATCGCATCTGCGTGGAGTGTTAAGTCCATGAGGTCCAGACGCAGTCCCTGGAGGGGCTCTCCAATGACCGGTCCCTCCTTAACAGCCGCATCCAGGCCCATCTTCAGGAACTCCTTCACCTCGTGCAGGTTCTGGACACCCTTAGAGGAGTCAACAATCATGTTCGGACCGACATCATCGGGCGAGTAGCAGAGGACCCGCTTCACCCACTCATCCGCACTCCCAAACTTAGTCCTGAACAGCTCCACACGTGCCTTTGGATCATTCGCAATAAGCTCGCCGTCCTTAATCGCAGCGACAATCTCCTCAGCAAGTGGCTCTATCACCATGTACACCTTATTGTGCTTGTTCGCACTCTTAGACATGGCGATCGTCGTGACCGGTGTAGATATACTCTCAAAGTACGAGACCTGTGGCTCCCCTCTAATAATGGGCACCTTCGCATGGTCCTTCTCCAGGTCGTTAATGCATATTTCCACGTGCATCTCACCGGCCCCTGCAATGACGATCTCACCCGACTTCATGTACTGCACCTGGCAGAGCGAGTCAACCTGGGCGAGTTTCAGGAGTCCTTCCTTGAGCTTAGGCAAGTCACTCGTGTTCTTCGGGGAGATGGAGTACCTCACCACGGGGGACACGGTAAACTTCATGGTCTTGATGTTGAAGGAGCCCTTCATGCTGGAGAGTGTGGCGGTCTTCTGGATTTCCGAGTCTACTCCAAGGATACCCACGATATTACCGGCCGGGCAGGAGTTCACCTCCTCAACGGTCCTTCCCATCATAAGGAGCACCTTTGTTACGACCTTAGCCTTAAGCTCCTTGCCCTTTCCAGGCTCGTAATCTGGGCCCTGTACGTACAGCGGCATACCTGCCCGGATCACCCCGGAGAACACTCGTCCGAATGCAATGAACCGCCCGGACCCCTGTGGGATCATTTTAGAGACGTACATCATCACGGGGGAGTCCTCCTCCCGGGCAGTCTTTTTAATGGCCTGGCAGAACTCGTCGTCCTTTGGTCCCTCGTAGAGAGACTCTGCCCTGTACACCTGACTCTCATTTGGCGAGGGCAGGTTCACGACAATCTGCTCCAGGAGGCAGTCCGCTGCAGGCAGCCACTTCCTCATGACGTGCTTAAACAGGGCCTTCTCAGAAGTGATCTCCTCCAACTCTTTGCTGCCGAAGCTGATGTTGAACCTCTTCAAGTACTCCTTGATCTCCGCCTTCTTCCCAGCGAAGCACAAGTCCCTTACGGCGTATATCGGCGTAAGCACAAACACCACGAATGGGTGCAGCTCAGGGTTCACTTCTGGTCCGTTCTTCTTCTTCTTAAGGATCTTGCAGTCTGCATCGAATGGGTCAGCAGACGTACAGTACCGGTCAATCTTCCATAGACACTTCTGGAAAGCATCGATCATATCCGGCTTGTCCTGCATGTTGAACTTCTCAGCGTAGAACTCAGCAAACTGTCTGAGGGTGAACCCCCATCCCTGTAAGCCAGAGCAGAAAGAGACTTCTAAGTCCGCTGGGTTCAACTGCCTAATATTAGAGGACTTGTCCTCATCCATAAGGAACTTTGACATGGTGGCATTGAAGCTCTCAACGGTATTCCTGAGCGACTTAGCAAACTCAGAAGGGGCCTCTCTAAGCTCAAGCAGGGCACGGTCGATCTTGTTAAGGCACAGCACTGGCTTGATCTTCTCAATTATGGCCTGTCTTAGCACAGTCTCTGTCTGTACACAAATTCCTTCAATGCAGTCCACAACGACCAAGGCACCGTCAGTCACCCTAAGAGCAGCAGTCACTTCAGAACTGAAGTCTACGTGCCCTGGTGAGTCAATTAAGTTGATTAAGAAGTGGTTCTCATCTGTCTTCTCCTTCATGAAGGTGTCGAATGACAGTTTCTTAAGCTTAAACTGCATTGATATGGCAGTGGACTTAATTGTGATGCCCCTTTCCTGTTCATCCTGTCTTGTATCTGTGAATCTGGATCCAGACTTCTCTGCAGATAGGGATCCTGCCTTTACAACTAAAGTATCGGTCAAAGTACTCTTACCGTGATCTACGTGTGCAATCACTGACATATTTCTTATGTTACTTGGCTTCTTCATAAGCCTAACAACTGCTTCCATTGAAGCTGTATTCTTTGACATTCAGGGGGTCAAAAATTAAAAAAATAAATAGTTAAAATTAACAGAATAAAAGAAGCTATGTGTAAAAAGTAACTGTACACTGCATAATATAAGAGACATAGTGTATTAAATAATGCATAGATATTGAAATATACTGTAAAATAGACTGAATTATGGATTATACACAGGGATACTTCATAAATACAGTTAAGTATAAATATACAGTATAATACTCACATGGTTTAATATACTATTAATTAATCACTGTATAATAATACAATTATTATACTACTGTACATAACTTATTGCTAATTGTGTATTATATTATACTAATAGTGCATAACTTATTACTATTTGTGTATTATATTATACTAATTGTGTATTATATTATACTACTGTACATAACTTATTATTAATTGTGTATTATATTATACTAATAGTGCATAACTTATTATTAATTGTGTATTATATTATACTAATAGTGCATAACTTATTACTAATTATGTATTATATTATACTAATAGTGCATAACTTATTACTAATTATGTATTATATTATACTAATTGTGCATAACTTATTATTAATTGTATATAACTTATTATTAATTGTGTATTATATTATAAAAATAAAATTCGGGTTATGTCGGGTTATGATCATCCTCTCTTTATTTCTTAGTAAGTAATACCTTCATGAACTCTAGCTTGGGATCATTCTCTACACACACCTCTAAATGCGATAAAACTATTTTTTTGACTGCCTTCTGCTTGGCCTCCTCCTCCATTTGCTTCAGTAGGCTTATTAAGAATAATTCTATCGCATGACTAATTACGATCGGTGCAAATGTGCTTACTTTCCCTATTTCCTCATCAATTTGCATTATCTTTTTAATCCGTGCAATTGGAAATCTGCACTTGGCTTTTTTCTTTAACTCTATATACTTCTGTGAGTCCATGGATTTTCGTAAAAAATTGCTGTAATGAACGGAGACACAGAGAGTGATACATTCAATAGTTCATCAGACATTGACAGGATAGAATTAGAAGACTCAGGGGTAGATCCGAATGAGGACGACTTATTCGGGAATGATTATAGCAGGGACTATGTGGACAATCCATTACTGGACAGGTATGAGACTGAGGATGAGGAGTATGCCCCACCACTGACTAAGAAGGAATTTGAGTCAGCTGAGAGGGAGATATCCCAGGCACTAGGGATAGAAGATGAGTCTGAGGATGAGTACTTAGCAGCTGAGGAGGAGAGTGACTTAAGCCGGGTTGAGGAACCTTTGAATAATTTCAGTCTTCTACAGAAGCATATTCATACGGTGGATGTACAGGAGAGGGTTAAAAAAGAGGTTGTCCAATTTTTGAAGGGGAGTAAGAAGAAGTATTTGGAGAGTATTAACCAAATGGCATCCCTTAACAGACAGTCGATATACGTGGACTATTTTGAGCTGGAGGGGTACTCATCTGCGATAGCACTGGCTGCGGTTACATTCCCAGCACGGGTACTGCCGCTTTTTAATGAGGCATTGCAGAGTGTGGTTAGGGGGATATTCCCGAAGTATTCATTTATTAAGCCGGTGGTTATATTCCGGCTGGTTAACATCCCCACGCATGATCATATACGGACACTTCGAAACTCGCATTTGAACACGCTCGTGCAGGTGAGCGGGATTATCACGAAGAGGAGTCGGGTGTATCCGATTGTATCGCTGGTGAAGTATACGTGCCAGAAGTGCAGGGCTATTATTGGACCATTCCTTGTGGAGTCAGATGCACAGAAGCCTAAGCGGTGCACAGAGTGCCAGGGTGCAGGGTCACTCCAAGTGAACCAGTCAGAGACCGTATACAGAGACTACCAGAAACTGACGATGCAGGAGGTGCCTGGGTCGATTCCACCGGGTCGACTGCCTCGGTCAAAGGAGGTCATCCTGCAGTATGATTTAATAGACTGCGTGCGCCCAGGGGATGAAATTGAAATAATAGGGACGTATAAGAACACATTCAGTAGTGCTGTTAATAAGTCAGGTATGCCCACATTCTATACGTGCATTGAAGCACTGAGCATAGTAAAGAAAGAAGACGAGTCTTCTATTATAAACATAACCCCAGAGGACGAGAAGGAGATTCAGCGACTTTCACGGCTCCCGGGCATACACGAAGTAATAATCAGAAGTATCGCACCGAGCATACACGGCCACTACCAGGCGAAACGCGCAATTGCTGCGGCCGTGTTTGGGGGAGTTCCAAAACACTCGGAGAATAACCACAAGGTACGGGGAGACATTAACGTGCTTCTTCTTGGAGATCCGGGCATGGCCAAGTCACAGCTTCTGAAGTACGTCCAGAGCATAGCACATCGAGCAGTGTTTTCAACAGGGCAGGGTGCATCCGCAGTGGGTCTGACTGCCATGGTGAAAAAGGACTCAGTCACAAAGGAGTGGACACTCGAAGGCGGTGCACTGGTCCTGGCAGATAAAGGTATCTGCCTGATTGATGAGTTTGACAAGATGAAGGACACCGACAGAGTAAGTATACACGAGGCCATGGAGCAGCAGAGTATAAGTATCTCTAAGGCAGGAATTGTAACAAGTCTCCAGGCAAGGTGTGCAATTATTGCAGCTGCCAATCCGATCAGGGGGAAGTATAACCCGTCGTACACCTTCCAGCAGAATGTAAACCTGAGTGACCCAATTATCTCACGGTTTGATGTTATTTGTGTAATACAGGACGAGGGTAACCCAGAGAAGGATAAAATGCTTGCACAGTTCATAGTAAACAGTCACCGTGCATCAGCAAGTGCACCCACAGCACCAGAACCAGGCATGCAGGGAGGGAGTGAAATAATCCCACAGGATATACTGAGGAAGTACATAGCATACGCAAGAGAAAGAATAACCCCAAGAATAGAGAAATTTGACACAGAGCGAATATCTTCACTCTACGCAACTCTCAGAAAAGAAAGTTCCATCGCCAGAGGTATCCCCATAACAGTAAGACACGTTGAGTCAATGGTGCGTATAGCAGAGGCATCAGCAAGGATGCACTTAAGAGAAGTTGTCATGCAGGGTGATATAGACATGGCAGTTGAGGTGGTTTTAGACAGTTTCTGCAGGACACAGAAGGCAGCCGTAAGGAGGCAGTTACAGATGAAGTTTAAGAAGTACCTCCCAAAGAAAGAAGATTCTCTTATTTCAAGTATTTCCCTGATCAAGTCGTTATTCGCACGAGAGGAGAACAAGCCAAGCAGTGACGGAAGAGTGAAAGTGAAGGAATTTAAGAGTAAAACCTCTTCACTTGGACTTTCTCATAAAAATATATTTAATACCAGTTTATTCCAAAATGAATTTGCACTTTCTGAGTGCGGTGAGTACATCACCCGAAAATAAATCGCATGTTAATCATTCATAATTGGAATATTTAATTAAGCACACTTCTACCACAGAATATTTATTTGTATACTGCACATTCGTACACAGTACAGAATATTATGAAATTTAGGATAATTAGTCATAGAAATATGCTGAAACATGAATATAATGTATAAATACATTAATAATCAATATTATCATAGATATCACATGGATAAATACGGGATAATCTTATTTTTACTGTAAAATCCGTTATAATTTCATATTTATTTTTGAAATTCTGGCTAATTTGGGATATTTAATACGGTTATAAGCCATTCAATAACTCCATAAGCATATTATAGCTTAAATACCGGATGTAAATTATGCCAGATGGTTCGTGTTGAGTATTGCCGCTGTACGAAATATTTTCTAAATACTCTGAAAGTTCGAAATTTTTTCTGTGCGCATGGCTCTGGTAAGCACAAAAGAAGAAAAAAAGCACAGAAACCGACTAAAACTGTACGAATCCTTTAAAACATTCATTCCTTCATTTCTAAGTCCGGCCATCACTCCATTCTCTGTGTACAGACACCCATTCACTTCTGTTCTTGTTTCATACTGTACCACAGGGCACATCACAGACCGTATAAGTACAGTATATACTACACCACAGCATACAGTAGATAAAACTATACTTAAATTACCACAGAAAAGACTTAAAGTGTCATTTCCAGAAAAATTCAGTTTTACAGCACCGGGTTCATTTAATGCAAATTTAAATTTGAACCCCTGTTGTAATGGCAAGAAGAATAATAAATCCAGTTTCAGAAAAAAGAAGAGAACTTACGATTAACTGCAAGGAGATGGTAAAGGATGAACTGTTTGACATGGAAGAATGCGCAAATTTCATTGAAGTAAACAACAAGCTCACCAAGCACAATCCAGAAACCCTTCCAGGTGGTCCAATGAATGTTCTTCTTAAAAAGTCCGAGAACAAGATAGTCTTAGACATGGGTGTAGATGTAAGAAAGTTCTATGTTAAACAGATCTTAAAGAAATACCTCCATAAAAAGGGATTAAATGACTGGATCCACATTAAAATAGATTCCGTATCTGGTGAATATGGCCTTCATTACTATAACTTAAATGACGAATAAAAGCAGCCAAGCCACTATTTATTTGTTTTCTTGCCCTGGTAAATTTCTTACGTATATTTACAGTATGAAGAAATCGAGAGGAGTGTATATTATCCTGTTTAATACAGTATTTTTGCTTTTGATTGAAATAGTAGCACACATTAAAAGTGAGTCAGTTTCCATACTTGGAGAAGCAGTCCATATGTCGAGTGATTTGATTACTGTGGGAGTTGGTCTACTTGCAACTTTTGTCTCTTCTCGGTATACAGGAGGTTCAAATTATACATTCGGGCTTATACGAATAGAAGTATTGGCTGCTGCTCTGTCACTAATTCTTATATGGGCACCATCACTGTATCTTGTACACATGTCTATTTTTAGATATTTCAATCCCCAGAAAATTAATGAAGAGGTCGTTCTAATAACGGGAATTCTGTCGTTTATAATTAACGTTATAAATTTTTTAGTATCCGTTAAAATGAACAAAAGCGCTAATGCTGATTTAAGCATTACGTCAATATACATACACGCATTAAGTGATCTAGCCCAGTGTATAGGCCTTATAATCAGTGGTGTAGTACTGCACATTAACCCAAAGCTTACTATTGTTGATATACTGGCGGCTTTCTTTTCCACTATTGTATGTTTCTGTGGATCATTTGGTTTGCTTAAAGAGGTGGTGTATATGCTCCTGGACAAATCCCCGGTTGAAGTAGAAAGAGTCCGGCAGAGTATTATGCAGGTAAAAAATGTAATTGCTATAAATGATATGCATTTATGGTGTGTAAACCGAAGTACCCGTGTGTCTATGATTAATATAACCATGAAACACGGTGCAGTCCATGAAGATGTACTAAGAGAGTGTAAAAATGTTCTTAAACAAGAGTATTCTATTAACATGTCAACTGTTGAAATACGCACAGAATAACCAGAGTTAAAATAACCGTTATTATTGCATTTAACAGTATATTTAAGAGTATTATTAGATCTACTGTATACAAAGCATTGCATACCCACAGAATGAACAGTTTCTGGTTTAGAGTGCTTTCTGGGTATACTATACACATTCGGATTATAATTCTGTTCTGTACAGTATAAATACCACTAACGAATAGAAGCTTTATACTTATACCATAAAATACCAAGAAAAATCAAATAGTCAGTTATATACAGAAATTCAGGTTATACACAGAAATTCGAATTATGCATAAACGATTCTTTCTACTATTTCTTATTTAAGTAAATTCTGATTTTGTTATTCCTTTCATATTCTATAATTTTACAAATATTTTATTTCCTGCATGAACTTAATAAAACCACAGAAACGAAATCATCGGCAGAGGGCACATTCCAATCCATTCTCAGACCATAATATATCCTATCCAATGAATCCTTCATTTTTCAATAAAAAAGTGGACATGGTTGATATTGGATGTGGATACGGTGGACTTCTGTTCAAACTCTCAGAACTATTCCCAACTGCTTCAATTCTGGGGATGGAAATACGTGAGAAATTAGTGGATTATGTGGACTTGAAAATAAAGTACGAGCAAGAAACAGAGAATAAAGCCAAGAATGTTTCTGTTGTAAGAGCCAACAGTATGAAATTCCTTACTAATTATCTTGAGAAAGAGTCAATCCAGAAAATGTTCATTCTTTTCCCGGACCCGCATTTTAAAAAAAAGAAGCACAAAGCCAGAATAATTTCAAAATGTATGCTGGATATTTACCAGTACGTAATACAGCCAAATGGCCATTTATACATATCCACGGATGTAGAAGATTTATTTAATTATATGACAGTGTGTTTAGAAGACCATCCATTATTTACTAGACTGCCTGAAGAAGAAGCAGTAAAAGATCCGCTATACAAAATAATAATAGAGACAACGGAAGAGTCTAAAAAAGCAGATATGAAGCATTCAAATAAATTTAGAGCAATATTCAGAAGAATCCCATAGAATAAATATTTCTGTATATTCTCACTGAATACTTATGTTTATGTTTTGAGTAAGTATTTATTGGTTCATTTAACCCTTTCTGTATCATATTTCTTATTGGTACAACTTTAATCAGGATATTCCTTTTATGTTCTGCCCAATACTCTCCCTGATTAAATATGCTGTGTATAAAGTCTAGATTGCTCTAGATTTATATAATGTTTGTAGATTACTTTGGTATTTCACTGCTTAATTTCCTTACGGGATTAATTGTCATAGTCGCCATTATTGTTGTGCTGTATTTAGTCCTGTGCTGCACTGGCGTGGTATCCTCTAGTAGTAGCCAGTCTGAACACACTAATATTATTACGAATAACAACAACAATAATAATAATAACACTAGTAATAATACTATGGCAACCAGTTCACAGCAACCCAGTGTAGTTGTGGTTAACTCAGCTGCTGAACACCACAGAAAGCACCGGCATCATAGGAGCCATTCGTCAAATAGTTCAATAGACCATTCTGGTTAGTTATTATAAAAATAAATTAGTATGCTCATTAAATGCATGTTTATGCGGATATTGTAATAGGAACCTTAACTCTTATGGTTGCTGTGATGGGAACCATAAATATTGCAAGAGTATTCTATTTACGATCCGAGAGTCTTCAGTTAATTATATCTGGTGTTGTTCTGTGGTTAATCAGAAATCTGTTTATGTGGTGTGTTTTAAGGCTGATTCTAACAGATGGAGCACTGCATGAAGTAGTTAAAAGACGTGCATTTAGTGGGATAATATACTTTGGGTACGTGTTCATACGTGAATTACTGAATGAGCTTAGAAGTCCCCAGAAATTTTGTATTCTGGATACTTTCCGTGTAGTTGGTAAATGCATATATCCATGTCTTATAGGTATATCTGGCTACTCTGTGATAAACCTACTTGATCGAGAGAATATCATTAATAGCTCTAAGAATCATGTTTTTGCTATATTTGTTCTATGCATTGCCTGTGGCTTTGTTTCTAGGGTGCTGGAAGGAAGTGATTTTGATGGAGAAATAAAAGCAGTCCTGCCAGAAGGAGAAGTTAAAAAAACACTTATTGATGTACTTGACAAGACAGTTCCCTTCTCATACGAAATAGTCACTGTAAATAACGAAAAGATGGACTCTCAACTGGTTTACGTAGAAACAACAGGATTAATCACTCTTCTTATACTAAGCCCCGCAGTTATAAATATGTACTCTTTGCTAGAACTGCAAATACTCACCACACACCACGTACTAGAACACACCTTTAAATATAAGTCACTTTTTAGAAGTATTGTGAGAATATTCGGGTGGTCTCTTGCGCTTATTAAATTTATTCTGGTGTTTGGCCATCTCTCTAAGAAATCTCCCCTTCTCAGAATTATTATGTGTTTTGAGCTGTCTGAGATAAACACCCAAATCAAAGTAATTCTTTTTTCTGTTCCATCGTATAGAATAGAAAGATCAATTGTTAAGCAGATCAAAGACTACGTAAACCTTCCAAAAAAACTGCCATCTGAAAAGATTGAAAAACTTATAAAAAGAGTAAAACGGCTTTCCTTTAGCAGGCACTTTTCCACCAAAAGATATGACTATATCCTGTACCAATACACAGATGTGGAGTGGGTTCAAGATATAGGAATAAAAACAGAACCTTCTTCTAGCTAGAAGCATATAAGCTCTGTGCATAGATTTCAGTAAATATTCGCTCATTTTTATTTTTATGTTTCTTCAGTGCGTGTGCCTTCTCCTGTCTGTTCTTGTTTCTTACATAGCAGTGGCAGCGTGCAGTCTGTATAAATTAATTATCATTCAGATTAACACTAAGAAAAGATACGTGTCAGAAAGAGTATCTTTGATTAAGTCAGAAGAAATAGTGGTTTCTGTTTTATTGCACACAGGAATATTCATTTTATTCATTGTTGGTGTTAAGTATTATGCAGTGCACCCAGAAATTACACCAAATGATTACATCTGTGCATATTTAGGAATTAGGGATATTTTAGAAGAGTACAAGCAAAGAGAAGTGCAGATACTTCTTAATGACCTATTAGAACATGCATTTATATATAGTATATATAGTGTTAAAAATACGCATTCATACTTTAATAGGGCACTAGACATATTTATGTCTATATATCTTGTGAGTAATCAATTTATTCCTATTTCAAGCTACTTCAGTGCTTTTAATTTACAGAAGTATCAAAAAACCATACCAAACAAAAGAAAGTTCATTGTAATGTGTGTAAATGCATGTGTTTACCTTATTAAAAGAACAATTCTACATATTTTAATGAGAAAAAACAGTATTTTTTTAAATTATGTATTCATGACAGAGAATAACAGCCAAAAGAGTATAAATTACATATCTGTTTCAATAATACTTCTTCAAGTACTGCATACAAGAAAGATTCTTGAGTATATGATATAACCCGAATTTTATACATCATCTATGGCAGACTCTATAATATGCAATAATAAATCACAAAAAAAATAATAAATTCATTCGCTGCTCTACTTTAAACAACCTTAAATATCAAATTTCCAACATTATTGTAATTTTCAAGCTGTGCTTCTTCCCATAATATTATTTATCCTGTCAGTTAAAATTTATAAAAATATTTTTATAAAAATAAATCAAATGGCAGGAACTGTTTCAGAAATTGCTGCTAAGGCATCTATCCAAGCAAAAGAATTTATTGAAATCCCAGCGGATAACATATATGTGTACAGATTGGATTTTAAGCAGATTATGTCCAAACTGTTTAAATCTGTATACACACCAGAAAAAGATGACTTTATATACAATAGCATAAAGATCAGGTTCTTTGAGGGTTGTATTATAGGAATATTATTAATTGTGATGTTATTTCAGTTGTACGTGTTTATTAACAACATGCCTGTTGTGGATTTAGAAATAAAAGGATTTAAAGGAGAATATGACTCACCCTTTCAGATGAGCGATGAACAAAAAAAAATCAGAGAAAAAATGAACTGTGCAATGTTTAGTCTTGCTAACGAAAAATCAAAAAAAGATGAAGATTCGTCATTTGATGTAAATCATTTGATTAAAGGAATATCTTATGAATTATCAGCTGAATCGTGTGCACTAAGTATGCCAGAATATATTGCTAAGAAATTCACAGCTGAATCTGGCAGTATATTAAAAACTATATCAAGTATTGCTATAGTATTTATATTCTTTATTAGAGGGACCGGTATATGCACTAATGCGTTTACAGCTATGTTAGAGTCAAATACATTCTTTGGTTCATTTATTGTTGGATTACAAATTGCATTGCATCTATCCATATTTACTATATTTATAATAATGATATTTGATAAGAACGGTAGAGTAGTTAGTACACTAATTATTGCATTTACCAATATCATTACATATGGTGTTGCATGTGTTATTAACGGAATTCAAGATGGAGTGATTAAAGCTATATTCGCAATGTTTAGTTCAGATATGTTTAAAAATGTATTTTTTTCATTTTTTGGTATAGTGTTACATGGAATATTGAATTTGTCATTGGAAATAGTAACAAGCTCAGACGCCGATTCTATAGTAGATTTTAAGGGAATGGGCAATTATACTGCTCTTATTAATGATGCTAGCAAATTAAAAAAATATAAAACCGAAGCAATGAAAGGGCTGGGTTTAGTTGGGAAATGGAATGATCTTTGGGATAGTGATATTAGGTGTATAGAGGCATGTAGTGCATTTAAAGGCAATTTTTATGTATTTATAGGATTTGTACTTCTTTCCTACATTATTATTTATGAAGTTGATATGACATGGATTTATAATACACTATTATACGCACCAGACATAAGGCCATTTACTTCTATTCGTAGAAATATAACTACAAAAGGGATTCTTAAATTTAAATTAATTACATACATAGGTGCTTTAGTTGGCTGCTGGGCTTTATTCCGCATTTTCTCCATGTAGAATAGGTCCATAAATGGCTGAATTCACACAGTAACCCTAAAAATAAATTTAATTTTTAATTTTTATATTTTTGTATAGCATAAATAATAAAAGTAATAATTTTGTGTGATTTACTTACAATATAGATAATTCCTTAATAGACCAGCAAGGTTAAGAATCATTCTGTAAATTGATCAGAGTCATTTATGTGGTCTAAAATCATATTAGGCCTATACATGTGTATTATATCTGTATATGTGACTCTTTTAGCTACTTTCTGTGGTAGAGACAGTCTTTGGCCTATATACACAATCATAGCAGATGCCTCTACTCCATTGAATACATAAGAAAATGTCATGCGCATAAAAGACAGGGTAATTGATATTTCTGATGTGGTGCCTCCATGGTAGCTTTCAAATATGTAATACGTCACACATAGTGGTAATAAAATTATGAATGTCATGAATATGTACCTACACACTTCAAAATATACAAAGTGCATTCTGTTATTCCTAAACCAGTCTACTTTACTGACAACTGATGCATTCTCAAATGCTTTATTTGCGTAAAGGACTTTGAATGGCACCCAATAGGTAAAGAATATTTTTAATATGTAAAAGAGCAGTGACATAATCATGTTAATTGGCATTCCCACTGCAGAATATTCACCAGATAGAAGTGCTGCTAAAATACTGAACAGAATCCCGCCTGTATATAGCTTGCTCATACGGGCTGGCGATCTCTGCTCGTCATTCAATTTAAATATGTTTTTAAATACTATAAGTGTAAAGTATATACGAATGAATGCACCAGACCCTATACATATAAGTCTGTGAGTGAAACTAGACAGTTCTGTAAAGTTAATTCTTCGCAAAAAATACCTGTGCATTTTAAGAATAATTAAATATATCATGCCAAATACACCAGGAATGCATGTCAGATACGTATATTCCCATAGGATAGACTGCAGTGCGATCTTACAGGAAATCATTCCAAATAAAAGTATTTTTGCCATGAGGTGGGCCCTTCTCCTACAAAATGGTGGTATTAAAGAAATAAGCACTCCTCCAAATAAAATTGTAGTAGAGCCCTGTATAATACTCAGTACATTAGACCAAATATTTCCAGATACGTAATTAATTGCCAGATATAAGATTAGCATAATGCAGGGAAGGGTTAAAATACTTATAAGATACGCCACACATTTAGCCAAGTAATAAGGAGAGAACAAATTAACTATAGCACACGTGGCACCAGCTAATGTATTGCCAAGTACCATAATAATGCAGCACCTAAATGTGCAATAAGATATGCAGTAGAGTGAATCTGGCAAGAAGACTGGGCCTTCGTATACCAAGTACCCCATAAACATAACATAATATATAAGACAGTATAACGGTAGTGTAATAATAAAAAGAGGAAAGAAAATGCTATTTGCAATTCTTGTCATTTTGTAGTACGCGTCTATTGTATAATTTGAAATTCCCATGCCGTATTAAAAATTTATTATTTTTTTCTATTCTCTTCTGTTTCTTCTGTGAATTTTCTTTTCAAGCTGTCTTTCGGTGCAAAAAGGCTAAGAATTGGTGCAAGTGCTTTTTGTTTCATTGGAATTGCTTCGTATCTCATTTCACAGTCTTCTTCCTGTTCGTATGTCTCCAATGAACTTTTAAATTCAAGAACCGGTTTTTTAAGGTTCATCTTCTTAGATGCATTCAGTGGAAGCTTTACCGTTGAAAAATCTATTCCAATGAAAAACGCACCAAATGCATAAGAATCATCCCCGCACTTTAATTCCTTTAAAAGTGGAACATTTTTACTTGTGACATCTTCTAATATGTATTTTTTGGGGAATGTATATGCGTACTCAATATTTTCAATATTCTCTAATTTCTGTGCAAACATTCTTACACGTGTTTCTGCAAATCCCATAAACCTAGAAAACTCCTTTGGATTGTCGCACGCCAGGGCAATCATGAAATACGTCTTGTGCCTTGTGAAAAAATCAGCATCTTCACATAATTGGTCTAATATCTTCATTGGATCCTTTTTATCCGCATTCTCTGAGAATATTGCAACCCCCCTCAAGAATTCTTTTTTCGCTACGAATAGTGTGCTATTTGTTATATTATGCGTGGAGCAGAGTGGTGGGTAAACCGGGGTTATCACTGGCATTTTATCATTTTTATGCTGTGGATTAATCTTGGGGTTCCACACCTTTAAGTTATAATTACAATCTGGCACCTCTTTAATAATAACAGGCTGTGGCCACGGCCACTTTGAGAATACGTCAAAGAATTTTTCAATTGTTTCAAATGCGTCAGCCCCTGGGTAGAGCTGACAAACTTTTGCAACGCATAATGCGTATGCCACACCTCCCATATACCCATATGAATGGCCATAAACCTGTCTTTTTTGTGCCCAGTACTTAATAAATCTCAGTGTTTTATGGAATGTGCTAATATTTGGTACTTGTGCAAGTATTTCATCTGTCACTCGGTTACCGTTTAAACTCAAAATACACTTTTCACTCATATGCTTTAACAGCTTATTATTCAACAAATCAATATTTGGAGAAATAGAAGGCAGATCGACCCGAGCAAAGACTAAATCTATCGGGATGGTTTTTATCTTGAACTTTATTAGAGGAACAAACGTATTTGTTACTTTTGATATTTCTGTTATGTAATCCTTTGAACACAGCTCGTCATAAAACGTTGTGAAGAATTCATTTCTGCTTACAAAATTGGGAACAACGCAAAGCGTGTCAATGTCTGCTCCGGATGAATGAACTCCAAGCCTGTAACTCCCGAAAGTAAATATTTTAGAAAGACTCTTTTTGTCTATTGGGATTTGATTCCTCTTAGCTATATCCATGATAAATTTATTAACTAAATTGCTAAGCTTTCCCAGCACTCTTTCTCTTTGAATTGATTCACTCTCATCTTCAAAGAAACCCTTTGAGTGCAAGTATTCTACGACCTTCTCATCATTTGTTCTCTCCGTCTCTGTCTTAGTTATTTGCATAAAAAACAAATAATTATATTATTTATGGTGATGAGACAGGAGGAGACCCCCGCAAGCATTCTGTCAGAAATTAAAAAAGAAGTGCTCACAAATGCCGTGTACTACATTGATAGTAAATACCATGAGATAACAAAACGAAACCAATTAAAAAGAGATAAACACAGAAAAGCACAAAATGCACTTGAAAGTGTAAACAATGAGTTAAACATGGTTATAAAAAGAATAAAAGAAGCAGACGTAGAAATAAATAAACTTAAAGAAAGAATGTCAGTGGAGAGAGTAGAAGGTACAATTGATCTAAAATTACTATTAGAAAGAATTGTAGAGAACTCCAATAATTTACACTCACAGAAGATAATTACACCTTCTTTCTATAATCATAATGTAATATATTCTGTTAACTTTGTTAATGCAGAAATGTGCAGTATCACACAGAATAAAATAGATATTTTAGACAGAGTAAAGAATTCTTATAGGTAAGAATGAATAAATAATATAAAATAATATTAAACCATCTATTATACAAATTATTACTGTACGCTTTTTAAATACTAAATATAACACAATATGTAATAAATTGCAAATATTTAATAAACAGTAAATATGTAGTAAATATACTATTAAATATAACACACTACATAATAAGTACTATATATAACACATTGTATAATATATTATAGTAAATTCATTCTATATTCTGTATAAAGTATTTCCTACTGAATTCTGATTGGTTAATTCTGTGACTAAATTATTGGATAACCCTTCCTTATCTTTAGAATTCCTAGAACAGGGATGGCTTCTTTAGCATTCAAGTTCATCCGAAGGATTGTAAATGTTTTATCGTTTATGCTGCTATTAGAAACAATTGTTATTGCAGGGTATACGTACTGGTCGCGTACATTAAATAGATTAGAAGTGTTTATCTTCTCAACTAATGGCGAGGGAGGGTTTAGTTCAGTCACTGGGTATCTCATCTGTTTTTCGTTATTTATGGCACTTCTTTCATCAACAGCCGTTAACAGTAAAAGCAAATTTACGATTAAACTGGCTTTAGTATTTGGGGTGTTTTATTTTTTCTTCTCCGTCGCATGCTTTGCTTATATAAAATTCTCATACTTTACAAAATTAACTGATGCACTGTTCTATACGTCAAGTAAGTCACCAGAACAGCTGAGAACTCTTCTGGGCTTAATGGGCTGCAGTAATTTAACAAATGATTCAAAGGAGCAACTGGATTATTTAATTAATGTTGTTAATAATGAGCTTTGGTTATTAATGGTTATGCTTACGTGTTCATATTCACTCGGTGGATTTATAACTATATTTATGATTATGGGAGGAAATTGTAAGATAAGTAAGCCAAAGAGTAAACCAGTAGAAGAGACAGAAATAGTTGTACAACAAGTTGGATTTACTGGTGGTTCACTTAGAAATGGGGCCAGTGTATGTTCTCGGGTTTAATAAACTATAAGGTAAATTTATTGTTATATATTACATAGTATTTGTTATTTGTTATTTGCTACATGTTTCGGGTTATTTCGGTGTACACTAAGAGGACTTAAACTAAATATAGAAATTACTTATTAAATTCTTAATATGTATGTCTGTGCCTGCATATTACAAAGAATAAATATTAAGAATTTAATAGATCTACTGGGTCTCTGTAGGCACATAGTGACCATATGTGCCTTCATGAAGTAATGAAATATAATTTATAAAGTGCTTATTATTTAGAATCGGATTAGCACGCTAAGATCAAATAATTAGAGCACTAACATTATACAATAGTTTCGGAAATTAATAAAAACCCGAATTAAAATGACCAATAAGAGTTCACATTTACGAGGAAGGGGAAAGCCCCTGCCATGACTAAGCAATAAAGTACATTTTATACTAATATTCTAATAATTATATTTAATACTAGTGATATTCCTAATTATATGCCGTATATATTGTAAAGGATAAATAATAATTTTATTTATTATTTATAATTGGCATTGCATTAATTATTTATTAAATTATAGGACAAGTACTTATAGAAATGATTTTTTTAGGTTATGCTATTAAGTTTTATTCTTATATTCATTTACGGCGTATCCTGTAGTAATAAAGCCATTCTGATTAATTGTTCATGGCAGTACGAGAACTACAGGCATTTCTCTAATGTAATTGCCTTACAGAGCATTTTAGAGTCGAATGGTTTTACTCCTAAAGACATTTCAGTATTTTCTAAGCAAGATTTACTGGATGATATGCGAATGCGAGAGAAGCACATTAAGACTGATTACTTCACCTTGGAAAAGAACAAAAACTATACGCCAATATTCAGGAACACTTCGTATTTTGATATCTTAAATATGATATCAGGAAATGACTCAATCCTTCTAAATACGAATGAGCACACAAATCTATTGATTTACATAACAGGGCATGGTGGTGATGGATTTATTAAATACTGTAATAGAACTTATTTATATAAGAATGACATAACAGATGCCTTAATAAACCTTCAGCGAATAAGAAAGCTTAAAAGTGTTTTATTTATTGCGGATACGTGCCAAGCAGATACTCTCATAGATAAAAGCAGACTGCCAGAAAATGTAACATTTGTTTCTACGAGTTTAAAGGGGGAGTCTTCTCACTCAACCACATTCAGTGACAGATTAAACGTATTTCCAATTGATTTGTTTATAATGCATTTATACAGAATACATCAAGAGAAAAGAATTTTTAATGGGGTTGCCCTATCAGAATTTATAAAATCAGAATTTCCTGAAGAGTTGGTTAAGTCTACTGTTACATTCACGGGCCCTGATGTTAATTTATACGACTTTGTCTTTCAAAGAAAAATAGTCCAAAATATCCCAGAGAATTTGTATTTGTAATTTTATACAATTCTTATTATAAAGTACATAATAATAAATATTAAAATAACAAACAGTAATAATAATATGACTTGCCCAGTGCTTAAATTGTACCACTCCTTGCTTTCTAATGATAAAACCCCCTTTTGAACTTGTTTTACATTATCTCTAACCCCAGTGGACACATTATCTACAAAGTTTTTACTATTTTCTAACATTTGTCCAAAATTCTCTGCTTTTTTCTTTAAAATTTTACTGTGGTCAAGAATTGACATTGCAAGTTTTTCTGATTGCTCATCTCCCTTCACGATTTCCTCTCTTTTTTTTATTTTTATGCTTTCTGTTTTTTTTATATTTTCAATAATTTTTATTTTTTTTAGCTTAGAAATACCTGCACCTGTTGCTTTGTCTACTAATTCATTATACTCATTCACCAGGGCTTCTCTATCACTTTCCGTATATTCGTGTAGATATAAGTATAGACCGAGTAGTTTACTGTGAATAGTATCGTTATCTTCTAAATGTTTCCTTTGTAATAATGTTTTTGTTTCCTTTAGTAGTAATTGAATTTCTTTGGCCATATAAAAAAAATAATTTTATTTGCATAAATAATAAATATTGTGGGGTCAAATCGGGTTATTATCAATTATTAGTAAATCTGACCAATTAATAGGATAAACAGGAGAAGTACTGTAATAGTGCAATTCAATTGGATAATTATTAATTGTAAAGTTGTTTATCCCCTGTTAAATAATTAAAACTCATTCGAATTTTCTATTATTCTTGTTTTATATAGCTTTAATTTCTGTATGTAGCAGATCTATAAGACTTCGTATAAGCATATGTGGCTCTCACATTGGGCATGGTTCATCATATGATAGAACCCAACAATAATTATAATTACTAATTATAATAATAGTTTGGTGTATAATATTACATATACTGTAATTACTTATTAATATGGTTTAATACTTATTTCAATTCTAATTATGTCTTATATAAGTATAAGTATAAAAAAATAAATATGTTCATATTAAAAATATTTAAATATAGAAAATGAAAGGATTATTTATAAAGTGTAAGGCATAAATAATATTTTATTTTTAATAAATCATGCATAGTTCACATAAAGGAATAAAAATACGACAGTAGAATATAATAAAATATAAAAAGTATTATATACGTATAAACACACATTCCATTTAGAAATAACAATTAATCAACTTTATTATAATTTATTATACTGTAATATACTGTAATATAGAGTTAAATCATAAAATATGCCATATATTTAATAATAAGTTAATATTTATAGAATAAGTACTTGATGGGTTACTACTTGATTATTTATGTGGTTTTAGGCTGTTAATAAATAACACTCATAAGATTGTAGTGTAGGCCAAGTTTGGACTTTGTATAATTGTTCCTTTTTATAGATATGTATATATTAGAAATATCTGAAATTTCAAATGGATGCATGTTTCGGTGTCTTTTTAAATGTTGAATATTTTCTTTTACTGCTGGGCTAAGCATATGGTGCATTTCACTATGTTTACTAAATAAATCATCCATAAGAGATTTCATTTCTAGGCAGACAAGAGGGATTGTAACACTCTCTTTTACTCCAACCCTTGTACATATGCATAATCCATAGCGAAGCATATCCTGTGATGGATGCTTTCTTTGAATCATTTTTAAGAATAGACATAAAGTATTGACTTTCGTCTTTTTATTGATGCCATTAGAATCAGAAGGTTTAGAACTTAGATCCAGGTAGTAGTTGTTGTATTCTCCTATATTATGCTGTTGTTCTACACACCAAAATATCTTCACTCGATTATGTTTAGGTTTTGATTGCAAAATTTCCATACTATAACAGTCACAGTCTTCATACGGGGTGTTTAGACCCAGTATATAGAAATCACTGTAATAGTATATTTCATGTTTACATTTGTTGAGTAGCTCTATAATTGTCATCTTTAGATCTTTCTTCTTAACTATTGTATCCAGCCAGTTAGAAAACTCAATAGGAACAGGGTTCATATAGTCTCTATTCGGCATAATCTTAAATTTATTCGATTTTAGAACATATGGACCAAAATGTACTGCAGATGTCATTAGCTTAGGTAGAAAAATAGGAATTCGTGGAACACTATAATCTATCTTATAGTTGTCAAATAACTTCTTTGCCTCTTTTTCATTTTCCTTATAAGCCGCATTAACTGTCTCTGCATCAATAGGGTTAAACTGTGCAAACACAAATTCAGTAACTCGTATATCCTCTTTAATGTAGTAGAATACAACATCAAATCCATCATTATGCATTTCTTCCAAGGTTTTATCCATGTCACATATCTTATCGCCACTCTTAACTTTTCTTTTTTTAATCGGATCGTTATCATCCCTAGTTACCAAAGACCACGTCTTGTTCTTTCTATTGTATTTAAATGGATATATATCATTGTATACCCCATAAGAATTGGATCTACTTTTAGAATAAAATGTAAATTTAGCCTGCTCTAAAATATCTTGAATTGTATGTATATAATGATACTTTATAGTACCATTCTCATTAGTCACAAAAAATGGAAGGTGTAAAATATGCATGCGGTGTGTGCCATTGTCTACAAGCTGAATGTGGTAATGCCGTGAATATCCCAGATCTATCTGCTTTTCATTGATATGGTTATATTTCACCTGTTTGTTTTCTATTCTATCCAATATTCTAATATTCTCTTTTTTATTAGTGTATTCAAATGTAATAATACACCTTTTTTTATTGTGCGTCAAAATAATACCTTTTCCTTGATATAGATTACTATTACTTGGATGTATTTTTGTGTATTGTTTCATATATGGACATATATTTTCATTTTTTTCAGAAGTAGAAGTATTGCTTATATGGGAGTCTGTATTTGTTTCATATAAACAAAAAGAGTTCTTGTAGAAAAAAACAAACGTATTATAAGCAAGCATATACAATTCAATGGAATTACGCTCATATATAGAAACTCTGAGTTCAATATTTAGTATGTCGGCGTATGCCTTTTTCATTATATTATGATTATTATGAACCTTCCCATACAAATATTCTATGATACAGAATTGGCTGGCTATTTTTTTAGTTTTTGATATAAGAGAACTATTCAGAATCTTTTGTTTTAGTAGGCCAATATCTTCATATTTCATATAGAAAAGATCTTCATACACCTCAGGAAGGCATAGAATTAATAACAAGCCATGTTTTACATTCCAGTCTTCTTCTGTTTCTTCTGTATTATAAGAAGAGTATGCTATATTGTGGCTTTTGTAAGCCATTAACATACTTTCTGCGTGCCACAGAAGATTTATATTTCTTTTAGCGTATATGCTACCAAGTGTAACTAAATTTAAATCAGCCTCTACTTTTATAAATTTGGATGGATCTCTTTTAGGAACACTATAACAGCTCTTATATTTTCTGTTTAAATCTGAAATGACCCCATGATAATAGGACAGCTTGCAGTTTGTAAAGAGAGATTCTTCTATGTTTTTATAAGTGGCCAGATAAATAATAATCTTTAGTTTTATAAATATATCATTTGAACTAGCCATTAGTGCTATCCATACATTATTGTATATTGTACCATTAGTTCTTATGACATTATTCAAGGACAAAAACGCAGCTTTTATATTACTTATACTATGATTAAAGTACATTGGAGCAGAAGATATGTCTTCTTCTTTCTTGTTTTTTAAGAGTTCTAGTTTATAATTATGTATAGTTTCCACTAAATAAGTATAGTCATCTAAAGATTCAACAGAAGATGTTATAGATAACAATTTCCCAGGAGAAGTATCAGTATTATTATTACTGCATGATTTTCTTTTTCTAGATGTACTTGTACAGGGGTTGTCCAGACTTTGGCTAGTTTTATGCAGTTCTTCATTATTACTGTCACTCGGCATAGACTGTGAATGAGACACTAAGTTTGAAGGAATAATATCTGGTTCTTTACTACTACAAGCAAATTCAGTACTATTTAATTCAAATAGTGAGTACGGTTCTGGGCTAGAATTTTTATTTATACGTAATGAATTGCATGTATTCTGTGCTTGAGTCTTATTCATACTATCGCTGTCTGGTGTATTGTCCAAAAACTCATCAGGGAAGTTATATGAATTGTACGTGTAGTTATATTCGTGCATGTAATAATCAAAAGCATACGGATTATTCATAGAATCTGAATTGAATGGATTTGAAGATGACACTTCCATAAAGCCATCTGTTGTCGTATTTTTGTTATTTAAAGAATCCTCTTGAGTACTATATGAATTATCTAGTTGTTCTTTATATATTATATCTTTAGAATTATTCATAGACTTCTTTGATGACTGCATGCCTGTCTCATTAGAAGCATAAACAACAATGTCAAACTTCTTTATATGCATTATACACATCCATATATGCATAACAAGTAGTATCATTCTTGTGTTTTTGATTTTCCGGGTTACCTTTGAAACTTCCATATTTTTTAAATTAAAACCAGTTTATATAACCAAAAATTCCAGATCAAATGAAGTGCCCCTAATATTAAAACATGTCACTTCATTGGGTCAATACAATACTAAGTTCATAAAAAGAGACCATAATTTAAGCATTTCTATATTTAGATGTGGCTTAAACCGCACACCTTCCTAAAATAGGAGATAGTATACGCTTACATAAGTATTAGAATAAACTAATCATACTGTTTATACACCAATAATGTCCATATATATTTACTTTGTAAATTCATCCAATTAAATAAATTATATATCCCATACCATTATATATTACTAATTATTGGTTTCTATCATATAATCAAGGATATACTATTATACCCATACAAAGTCGTATATTTCTGGTTATATACGTATACACCCATATAAACAAGAATAATAAAAAATTCAAATGAGTTCATTAAATTATATACCAGAGAATAAATAAAAGTATCCATTTATTAATAAGTATGAAATAATCCATCTGAATAAGTAATTATACCCATTCTCATACGCAATCAATTATTTATATTCTTGTATAGTTATATTCTAATTATTCGCTGTATATATCTGTATATTCTAATTATTCACTGTACGTTTTGTTACAGCTAAGTATATTACTACCATAAGAGTACACATTGTTATAAATACTATTAAATGAATATTAAGTTTATATTTAGGTTCCTTGGATTTAATGATTGACGTACTGCATTTTATTGATTTTAAGTATCTGTTAACTAAAGTGTTTTTAGAACTATTATAATCAAATTCTTCATCGTGGCATATAGCATTATATATTTCTGTTGATTTAAAGATATTTAATTTACCTATGCCTTCCATTGCTTTAAGCTCCTTTACATACATTTTAATCTCATTTGCACTATCATTTATATATTTAATATATTCTACTTCTTTTATAGCCACTTGTTTAGACATATTGAATATTTTAGTATATAAATTGTATAAAGTAACCTCGTCAAACTTCAATCCAAATACACCAATTATGTTATACACAGACTCCTTTAAAAATTCATACAAATTAGAGATATACGATCTATCTAACCGTGTAAGTAATTGTAATGAGTACATATCATCACGAGTTAACCCTAATTTACTTGCATTTGATCTTGTAAGCCCATATTTATCCGTTATAATTAAAATATCTCCATATTTTATTAGTATATCTAATGCTCTCTGTAGCCTAGAATAATCATCTGATTCAGTCAGTTCAAATAATTTAATCATTGCACATTGTGATGTAATTTCATTGCTTAATTCAGGTACACCTTCATTATTGCATAATTTATTAATAGAATAATCATAGAATTTTCTTCTAAGTTTATACACTTCTATTATAATTAACTGATTATCCCTAATTAAATCATAAAAGGCTTCTTTCTTATGCTTATTTAATATACCTGATCCCATTTTAATTGCACTTATAATATTACATGCATGATGCAGACAGTTCTTTATTATTAATACAATCCCATTATAATCACATTCTATATTTATATATTTAAACATATTATATATCTGTATATATAATAGATTATATCCCAGAATATTCAATTGTTCAGATACTTCTATAAATATTTTATTTTCATTATTAATTTCTGTTATTATATTAAATATCTTATTTATGTCCTTTAATTCTATCTTTGTCTTTCTGCTTGGGAAGGAATCTTTCACTTTCTGTTTTAGTTTACTATCTATAATATGAATAATTGCCATAAATAAAAAATAAAAAAGTAATTTATATAAAATAAATCAAAAACATAATACACAATATATAATAAGTAATAAGTAATATAACTTATAACACATATACTACTAAGTAATATGTAATATAAGATATATAACACAATACACAATAAGTAATATATACACTATACAAATAATAAAAAATACATAAAAAATACATTATTTATAACACAACACATAATAAGTAATATATAATACGTAATACGTAATATATAATAAGTAATATGTAATATAAGATATATAACACCATGGGTAATAAGTAATATATAATACGTAATACGTAATATATAATAAGTAATGCACATAGAGTAATATACTATAACTTATAACACATATACTACTAAGTACTGTAAGATATAAATAATAAAAAATCAAAAATATATAAATAATACATTACTTATAACACAATATATAATAAATAATATATAATACGTAATATGTAATATATAATACCACTTAGTACACATATACTACTAAGTATTATGTAATATATAAATAATACATTATTTAGTATACAATATATAATAAGTATTACTTAGTATACATTATGTATTATGTACTTTATAAATTTAAATAACTTTTTATACAATGTGTAATATATTTTATACTTTTATTCGTTAGTCTGCTTTAAGTCCTTCTCATTCTCTTTAAGTACATTTTTACTGTGCTCTGCTAAATAATCAGAATCCATTGGATTACTATCATCAACTAGTCCTAAATTTCTTAATTCTTTGTCTATTTTATTGTCTTCTTCTGTGTTTATGTCATTGACCAGTTCTGGATAAGCATCATTCTCTTCTAAATTTGCATATATAAACTTAACAGTACTTATTACTAATAGTATTATAAGTTTTGATTTAATCATATTTTAAAATTAAATTTGATTTTATTTATACTTTAATTTATTTATAGGTCAATTATAAATAAACCAATGTGTAATAAGTAATATTTATTATAGTATGTGTAATAATAAATCATTGGTGTATATAACTTTTATAGTACATATACCAATAAATTATAGTTATAATTATCAAATGATTATTTATAATTTTATAGAGTGACCAATCATATATTACTACATACTTATTGGTGTATGTGTAATAAGTATTATTTATTGATGTATGTACTATAAGTTATATACTATGTTATATCATATGATTATGTAGTATATGTGTAATAAATTATATGTTAAGCATGTAATAAGTAATAGATAGTAGTATATGTGTCATAAGTAATATGTTAAGCACGTACTGTCTATTATTTATTGCACATACACTACTATCTATTATTTATTACATACTGTGTCATAAGTTATGTGTTAAGTACGCAATAATTATTATTTATTACATACTGTGTCATAAGTTATATACTATGTGTCATAAGTTATGTGTTAAGTACGCAATAATTGTTATTTATTATACTACTATTATTACTTATTATGTATTGTATTATTATTATTACTTATTACACATACACTACTATCTATTATTTATTACATACTGTGTCATAAGTTATATACTATGTGTCATAAGTCATGTGTTAAGTACGCACTATCTATTACTTATTATGTATTGTATTATTATTATTATTTATTACACATACACTACTATCTGTTACTTATTATATATTGTCTTATAAATTAAAATTTTTTACTAAAGTTTTTATTTTATATAAAAATTTGTATAACAATTGATGCACCAACTGTAAAGAAGAATAATACAGATGATTTAACAATATTAATTATAGGAGCAGTAGGAGCACTTAACGTAATAATTGACTCAGCAATAGGGTACCTAATATTACTTATCTCCCCTACACCAATAAACAGCAGTGCACACCCTACAACAGAGAACAGTACAATTAAAACAGACTTCTTAAACACCTTCTCAAAATAAACCATAAGTACACTGCCCATAAGTATACCAAATATTAACGGTATAATTACACCATCAGTAAAGTACTGTATAAATATACCACGGACAGGTCCCTCTACACATATAAATATACAGGATATGAATACGAACAGTCTTATAAAGTACTTAAATAGTACTAATATTATACAGGACATAATTAACCCTATAAATATAACAGTAATTACTGTATATAAATTATTATTAAGTAATTCATGACTAATTTCAACTGCTGTTGTATTATTAGTATTAGACAGGACATTGCATATATTTGTTAGTAATCTTAGTATATAATGGTATAAGTATAATAAAATTATAATGGCACCATTAAATATAGGGAACATACAGCCAAATAAGGCCATTTGTAACCCTAAAATTGAAGAAAGCACATCCTTACACTGACTGGTTATATTTGCATCTGAGAATGAGAATGCTTTATCTCTAACTAGTCCTAATTTATCTACTAGCATATCTTTTGTTATTGTTTTATGCACTAAAATATTATTAAAATAATTTATTACACTATCACTCATAAAAAATAATAAATAGGAGAACTTTATAAGCAATGTTTAAAAAGTAACGAATGAGAATTCAAAACAAACACTCAATTATTACACAAACAACAAAAAGTAATAAAATAGAATGAATGTATAATAAGTAATAGAATATATTAATAAATGTGTAATAAGTAATAGGAGAATGTGTAATAAGTATTGTATAATGTGTAATAAGTAATAGAATATATTAATAAATGTGTAATAAGTAATAGGAGAATGTGTAATAAGTAGTAGTAAATGTGTAATAAGTAATAATAAGTATTGTATAATGTGTAATAAGTATTGTATAGTGTGTAATAACAAATAAATAATATTACTATTTATTATATATACTGTCATAATAAATAAAACATAAAGATAAGTGTATAATAAGTATTATTTATTGTGTATACTGTCATAAGTATTATTTATTACTTATTATATACTGTGTATACTGTAATAAGTTATAGTATTATAGTAATATATTATTTATTGTGTATAGTGTAATAATTATTATTTATTAGTTATAGTGTAAGATGTTTTATACCTTTAATTAACTGGTTGTTCTCATCGTATATATTTACTGTCTTTAATAATGAAGGATCATTCCTTACAGCATCTATTATCATAGCAGAAGTACTTTCCGTCTGATAACCACCACAAATCCTTTTTATCTTCCATTTACTGGTGATTTCCGATTCTTTCTTTAATAGTACAATAGATCCCTCTATATCTAAATTAGTATTTAAGTTCATTAAGTCATACCCTACAACAGAATCACCTGGTACTAATCCCTTTACTAATGTCTTTGTATTAACTAACTCACCATCACTCTTTAATAATAATACATCATAAACCATATTCCTACCGAAATTCAAATGTATACCACGAGTACCACTGCTTGTATGTCCCTGGTCATTGCTTATACTGCTTATACCACTAGTACTACTTATACCACTACTAGTACTTATATTGCTTATACCACTATTACTCCTTGTGTGTCCCTGGTCATTGTTTATACCACTGCTATTATTACTCCTTGTGTGTCCCTGGGTGGTCTGAGTACTCTTACTGGGCTTGTGGTACCCATCTACTTCAACTACTTCAAACTTGCTCTGTGCTTTTGATGATCCAAGTACTCTTATTGACTTACTGTACTTGAAATAATCTATCCTGCTTAAGTCCTTCACTTGCCCCTTGCTGTCCGCTAGTAGAACAGACTTAGATATACGTAATACAATGCACATCTCAGTCAGTGACAGTTTCTTACACAGTGGGACAGGCACGTACAATAAATCATTAAGGTTAAGTGCAGGGATCTCAACAGAATATGCAAACTTATACCGGCTGTTATTGGACTTCTTGTCTAACTTGACTAATTGCTCAGAAGACTTCACTTTTGTAGGGACACTCTCCTCAATGAACCGGACTAGTTTTAAACAGGCCGTCCGTGACATATAAAAAAAGTCAATCCCGTCCTGCTCTCCCTTTATGTCCGTGCACTCCTCATGAAGACCTGCTTTTAATATGGACTGCTCTAACAGGAGCAGGGTCTGCTTCAACTCGGACTTCTGCCGTAACTGCACCACACAGTTCCAGGTTTGATTCGAAGCAGCCCTAGCACAGTCTAAACAGTGCTTCCCTTTAATGACCCACATAATTTCTAGTTCCTGCGAATACTCCACTGAGCACATATTTAACTCACCCGTCCGGTCAATGCTTATCCTCATACGGACCCTTTTTGAATGCTCCTCTGAATGGATGAAGTACGCATCTACAAGCTTCATTCTTGCTAGTTCTGGGACTTTCTTTAATAAATACGCAAGCATCTCCGGTCCTTCAAATCTGAGCGTAGTCCACCCACTCGGTGGTACGCTGTACCGCATGCACGTACCACACCGGTCTACTTCCCTGGTCGTATCTATGCTTAATTTAGGCAGTTCTCTTACAGTGCATTCATAACACATAGAAGTATCAAACATACTCTCACTCCCACATAAACAGCAACGCATAAAAAATTTTATTAATTTGGGTGGTTAAACATATTTGAAATCTCTTTTATGGAAATTTCCGTTATTTCTTCAGATAAAATATTTGCTAACGGTAAAACCCCAAATGTGAACCTTAAAGTGCTCTCATTTGCTAATTTATATAATAAATTCCTGGCGGGTTCCGTTATTTTTATGGATTCTGTTTTTATTTTCTGGTCGATGATCTTGCAAATATCTGCGTACGCCGGTTTCTCAGTGGTTATAATGAATAATCGGGTTATGAACACACTCGGTGCCCCGAACAGACCAAGTTCATCTGTCCCGGGTATCTTTATTATGCCTTTATTAGTGGCCAGTATGATTATAGGGCACGTATCTGTCTCTAATATAGTGCTAAGGAATGAATAACACGAGATATCCAGCATATCTGACTCATCTATGAATAGTACACCGGGTGTGATCTCTGCTGTACCTGTGCTTACCTGGTTATTTATCTTTAAATTGACCTCCTCCCTTAATTTACTTGAAATTTCCACTTTTTCTGTCTGCTGGGCTTGTGATACGATCGATAAAATATCCCGACCCTCCGATCGTGTGTTTGCCATGTCCACCTCGTGCAGGGTCATCTCCTGAAGGATCTCTTTTTTTGTGAGGATATCTCCCTTTGGTAGGGGCACGTACTTGTCACTTTCTATGTCAAATTCTGAGGCGTATGAGTCACTCCGCCCGATCTTTTTAATTATATTCTGCTCTGGTTCTATGTATATTATGTCACCGACCGTTATTTTCTGTTTGATTATCTCCTGGGACAGGATCGGGTTTAAAGTGAGCCGCTCCGATCGTTTTGTGCTCCTCAGGGACACGTGCACGCTCGAAATTATTTTCTTATAATTATTTAACGGGTCTTCCTTTTCTTGTACTTTTATGTCGACTACTTCACCCTCGTAGACGGTTTTTACTTCACGGATCCGTATGCTTGTGGCACGGCGAATGGCTTGGTGGAGTATTTCCGATTTTTTAACTTTTGCTGAGTACACTTCACTTCCGGTCATTCTAACGAAAGGGACTCTTGCACCGAGTTCTTTAGAGATTCCGACTGCGAGTGCTGTTTTACCACTGCCGCTTTCTCCTGAGATGAGGAGGGCCTTTCCTGCTGTCTTTTTGTTTATGATCATATCTGTGAAGATACTTGCTGCCTGTCTTTGTTTAATCATTCCCACTAACCCTGCTGCATCTGTTACGTTCATTGCCCTGTCTACGCCGAGTCCTGTGATGTGGCTGTGTGCTAGTCCTTTATCCATAATAAAAAATAAAATATAATACACATAGTATTATAAGTAATAAATAATTACACGCAGTAAAATATATTATAGTATGTGTTATAAGTAATAAATAATGGCACAACAGAATATAATACACATAGTATTATAAGTAATAAGTAATTACACGCAGTAAAATATATTATAGTATGTGTTATAAATAATGGAAGATTTAATACAATTTGAATAATACATAAATAGTGTATGAAGAAGTTATTAGAGCAAGACTTATTACTTATTACACATACAGTAATAAATAATCATACATAACAAAATATAATACACATACAGTAATAAATAATTACACATAACAACTTATAATACACATAGTATTATAAGTTGTTGGTTTTGGATAGTGTGATCCAGAATAGCAATGATTAAGTATGATATTAATATATGGGCATCCATAATTGGTGATAGCAATAGGCGTGTTAATATCATACGTAACTGAAATTAAAACCATATAAGAGTTTAGGCTTTCAATAAAGAACAAGTTTTCGTATGTCTAAGTCTCTAAGGAAAAAACAGCTATGATACCACCACTCTCGTATGAGAATCCAATGGCGATATTCCAGTGTGTCAACTCGCATGATGACCCCGAATAACCCAAGGACCAGATCTGAATAGCCCAGGACAGTTTTAGTAACTGCTGGCTGGTACTTTTTGAATGAAATTATCCCCGTGATAGCGTACTTACAACCTGGAATAACCATGGAGATAGCCCATAATAATCTATTGTACTACGTGATTGTTTGATCCAAGAGAAAAGTCTATTTCTTGATTCTTTAATAGTGGAATTAGTGGACCCTGGAAGGCAGAAGGAATTTATTTAATTCTTTTAAAAGTCTGCTCATGTAGTAAAAATTAAATTTAAAGTGAAGAATTTAAAAATAAGAATATAAATTTAAAAGAAATTCAATAAAAATATATTCTAAAATAAAAGGGCCAGATCACAGATCAGTGTATCAACTACTGACTAGCCACCTCGAGACAATTACACATTTTATGAAAAGACTCAAATAGCATTAACAGCTTACTTCAGCACCAAATCTAACACAGCTGTACTATTAATACTCCAAGTCTGCACATGCATAAGCCGATTTCTAAATAGAATAAACCCCTTTCTCCTTTTACTCTCCTATATATCTTGGCTATGTATTAGGACAGTTACAGTATTACTCCCTGTGAATACGTCATAAATATCTATTACACCACTAGAATCAACTATGTTATATGGGCATGTTACAGTACTACAGTAGTACCTTTAACTAACTGCCTTCTGCTGGCCATCATAAATGTATAATAATTACAGTTTGTATAAAATATTTTAATTTCTCCGTTTTTTTAAAAGTATAAATATGAAAATATTTTATTTTTTATGGAAGGATATATTGATGAAGAAATATTAAAAGCAGAATTACAGAAAGGATTCAGTGATAAAAAAGGAAGAATAGGATATGAAGATATCAATAAAATATATAAAATATTGATGGATATTAACAGAACAACCCCAATATTTAAAGATTTACCAGAACCACTGACTAATTTGGCATATAATGTATTTTATATAAAAATAAATAGTAGAAATATTGAATGTGATTATAATGAAGATACTGCTATATCAGCAATCAAAGACTCTATAGCTCAAATATATGCAATTATAGATGTGATTAAAGAAGGAGCAGAGACATTAGACAGTGAAAGTAAAAAAGAGGCATTTTATAAATTAATGGGGAACAATCATATGGTTATGACAGAAGTATATAGGTATAGAAAGAATTTCTATGATTCTTCTATTAATATACTGTGTAAGAAAGCAGGCATATCAGAACTAAATGAAGAAATAACTTCAACTAGTGCAATAATTAAACTATGTGAGTTAGCTGAATCTGGAGAGTGTTCTAGATTACAGAGAGTATTAAATATACTAGTGAAACATGGCGATAATCTAACAATAACAAATACGGATGGAGAAGAACAATCAAATGCTGATAAATTGGGACTAACTAATGATGATATTTATTCATTACAATTACTTGCAAGAACAGAAGAATCGGATTTTTTTGAATTTACTTATAACATTATAAATCATTTAATTTATGAGTCGATTTATGTTCAAGATAATGATAAAGATTTACATAATTCTATTCCGAAGTTATATTATACAATATATAAGATGTTTATTATGCGCAATGAATTTAATTTAGATAAAGATAAGAACAAAGATACAATTAAGACATGCTTAAATCAACTGAAGAATATGAAAAATATTGTTGCTGGGCGTACTGAGCATGGTATATCAAGATTAAATCATTATATAACCGAAACATTAAACCATACAGATTTTAATATTGATAAATTTAGAGCCAACTTACTTAAAGGGTATTTAAAATCAATAAAATCTGATGTTTATGATATTGTAGGTCTACCTATAGAAGGCACTACAAAAAAAGAAAATCCGGTTACTATAGATACACCTAGTATCACAGACAATGAAAATGTTGCTATAGCTCCACCTGTTACTACAGACAATGAAAATGCTACTATAGCTCCACCTAGTATCACAGACAATGAAAATCCGGTTGCTATAGCTCCACCTGTTACTACAGACAATGAAAATGCTACTATAGCTCCACCTAGTATCACAGACAATGAAAATGCTACTATAGCTCCACCTGGCACTAAAACCAACGATACTGGTGATACTATGGATACATCTATAGATGAGACTGCAAAAAAAGAAAAAGATACTATAGGTACATCTGGTACTGAAACCAATGCAAATGGTGGTACTATAGATCCACCTAAAAACGAAGAAACCGGTGGTACTATAGATACATCTGGTGTTACAGACAATGGAAATGTTGCTATAGATACACCTGTTCCTACAGACCAAGAAACTGATGATGCTATAGATACACCTAGTATTACAGACAATGAAAGTGCTACTATAGCTCCACTTGGTGTTACAGACAATGAAAGTGCTACTATAGATACACCTAGTATTACAGACCAAGAAAATAATGATACTATAGATCCACCTGTTAGTACAAAAAAAGGAATCTGCTTTAAAACTATAATAATTGTGGCAGTAATTATGATTGTTATAGCGATTGTTTTTAGTATAGTGTTCTTATATTTTAATGGAGCAAACAAAATTATGAATATTTTTAATATTTTGTGAAGATAAAAATGAATATTCTTTATGAGTACGTTAATATTATGTGTTATACATTATGTAAGGCATAAATAATATTTTAATAAAGGATGAATAATTCACAATAAATAACTGGTTTTTTATTAACATATATTTTATATCTTATCTAATGTATCTATTAGTCTTATATCATATATAATATTATTACTATTATCTACTGTATTATAAGTATAATTATTAAATAGAATATGATTTAAAAGTATTATATCGATTTGATCATATCTAGTGGGTTTAATTTGTGATGACTTATTACACTTAGTGTTATTAGTATTATTTAGTGTACTATGTGTATTATATAATGTGTTATGGTTATTACTTATACACCTATGTGTAATATTATTAGTAATACTTTTTTTATTATACGTGTATAAGACTTTCTGTACACTTACTTTTAATATTTGTATAATATACATGATGGATAACCCGGGTATTTTATACACTTTTTTATACACATTATGTAATAAGTAATACACTAATTGACTGTCCCATGTTATAAGGATTTGTGACTAAATAGTTCCCGTATAACTAAGACAACTAATATTAGTATACAGCTTAGAAGAGAATATATGAAGGTATGTGTTATAAATAATGGAGGATTTAATGCACTATGTGTAATAAATCATAGGATGGGCAGTACTTTATACGCATAGTGTAATATATTTAGTTACTGTAAATATAATAAAAAGTGCAGCACTCTGTGTTCCCACGCGGTCTCCCATCGCAGTACTATCAAAGCTGTCACGCGCTTAACTTCAGAGATCGAACGGGTTCTGGTGTGTACGCAGGCATATGGCCGCACATGTATGTTTTCGGGTTATAGTAGTTATAACACAATGTGTAATAAGTAGTAATATTTACTGGTAATGCAGTAGTAAGTACTATTTCTTACACATTGTGTACTATGTAATGCTCTGAAACTAAAAAGTCTTTGTTTGAATATAATTTATTTTACTATTACTTAATGCGCATTGTGTAATAAGAAGTGTGTCAGACTGAAAATATTTATAAATTATTCAAGGTATTATTTATTACACAATACACACTAAATAATAAAAAATAGTACACAATACACAATAAATAATAAAAAGTAGTAATAATAAAATAATAAAACAGTACCCACGCACAATTTCTGATGTAAATTAGTGTGGTCCTCGTAGCTCAATGGCAGAGCGTTGCCTTCCTAAGGCAAAGGTTGCGGGTTCGAAACCCGTCGGGGACGTCTTTTAGTATATTAAATAACCCACTTTATTTTTTATTATGATTAAAGTGCCCGTGCTGATCTGGTCTCTCTCCAGGGCAGTGACACTCGCAGTCTCTGCAGTGTCCTCCTTGGTCATACCACACCACGACTTCTCCGATATTCTACTCCACACAGAAAGTGCCCTCTCATTCCTCATACGATGGGATGCCATTTACTTCTATAATATTGCTAAGTACGGCTATGTCTCTGATAATACGACAGCTTTCTTCCCCCTCTACCCAGGCCTTGTACACCTGCTTAACAAATTCACTCCCATGCCGATAGTCACTGCGGGTATACTTATATCTAACCTGGCATTCCTGGCCTCTTCAATTATTCTGTATAAAGTGACTTATAAGCACTTTAACCAGTCATACGCTGTCAGATCCTGTATTCTATTCTGTTTTAGTCCCTGCTCTATCTTGTACTCTACGATGTACACAGAAGCTGTCTTCTGTATGTGTGTGCTTATGGCAGTGGAGAGTGTCCTGGCTGACAGAGGGGTTTCTTATATTTGGGTTGTACTTGCTTCTTATACGAGATCTAACGGATTTATTCTGTCTCCACTGTGCTTTATTGAAGGACTCATTAAGTACTCTTATACCACAGGGATTATCATGGCAAGTATGCCTGTCCTGGCTTTTATGAGCGTACAGATGTATTGGTTTATAAACAGGTTTCCGTATATACGGGTCCTTCCTTATTCATACGTACAGGCAGAGTACTGGGAGCAAGGATTCCTGCAATTTTATAAGCACAGTAAAAATATTCCGAATATTATAGTTGGCTGTCCATTTGTACTCCTCTCGTGCCTTATCACATATAATTATGTGCTTAAAGAGAAGTACATTCTGCAGTTTATTTATGACCAAGGACACGAAAGATTCTTAAATATAAAACAAAAAATAATACAAAAAATAACGGTATTACCAAATAAGGAAAATACTAAAAAATCAAAATATCCTAATATGGAAATATTTTCATTTGTTAGGTTATTTTTACACTGTATCCTGATATTCCAAATAATTCTGTCTATATTTTTTATTCACATGAATATGCACTTTAGATTCGTCTCATATAACCCTGTTATATACTGGGAACTATCAGAAATATTTAAAAGGAGAGGGATATGGAACCTTTTATTCTTTGGGTACATTTGCTTTGGGTTATCATACGCTGCACTGTACGGTGCTTATTTCCCACCCGCATAAGTATATTATAACTTACACTGTATATAATACATATTACTAATAAATGCATAAATAGTTAATTATAGACTAATTAATACACTAATTAATACACTAATTAATACACTAATCTAATTAATACACTATCTATAGACTAATTACTATATAACCACTAATTGCTATATAACTACTAATTATACACCATCTATAGACTAAATATAGACCAATTAATACACTAATTACTATATAACCCGAATTATAGACTAATCACTATATAACCACTAATTATAGACTAATTAACACACTAATTACTATATAACCACTAATTATCCTTAATACAGCCATAAAAATAGGCATAATATAAGTAACCCACAGGACTAACAATAATAACTGAAAATCGGGTTATGTCGGGTTATTAAATATGAAAGTGACTCCTGAATATTATTTATTATACGTATATAATAATAAGATATTCCTGGTTATATGTATTATATTATACATTATATTATACATTATAAATATCGGGTTAGGTCGGGTTATAATATTCTATAAAATTATAAAAATAATTTGTGTACGAATTAAAAAATGGAAGAAAAGAGGACGAGAAGGCTTTACATAGAAAGGATTATTGTAGAGAACTTTAAGAGTTATAAAGGAGAGCATGTGATAGGGCCGTTTGGTAGGAAATTTAATACGGTAGTGGGTCCTAATGGATCAGGGAAGAGTAACGTAATAGATGCAATACTGTTCGTGTTAGGGTTTAAAGCCAAGAAGTTAAGGCACTCAAGAGCAGAGGATTTAATACACTCTGGTGAGCCTAAACCAGGGAAGGCGACTGTAACAATTGAATTAAAAGATGATCAGAATGAATCAGTGAGTGTGTCTAGGACTGTGAATAAGGCAGGGAAGAGTACGTACACAATAAATAATGAAATGGCTGTGCAGGATAGGGTTACTGAGCTAATGAAAATGTACAATGTGGACTTGGCCAATAATAGGTTTATGATACTGCAGGGAGAGATTGAGAGTATTTCAAATATGAAGCCAAAAGGCAGTGGAGATCAGGTGGGGCTAGTGGAGTATTTAGAAGAGATAATTGGTACTAATCAGTTAATAGATAAGATAAAGGCAGCAGAGGATAATTTAAGAACTGCCACAGAACTAGCTGACAGGTATAGGGCAGAGTATCAATTTATAGAGAAAGAGGTGGGTTATTTAGAGCCTAAAGCAGAAGCAGCCAGAACAAGGATAGGCAGTTATTTATCAGGAATAAGCAAAAGAGTGTCAATTATATCTGAGGAGAGGAAAGAATCAAGTGAAGCCCTAGAAGCCCTACTTAATCAGAAGAAACAGTCAGATTTGGAGATAGAAGAGGTAAAGCAGAAGAAGAATGAAGTACTAAACATACAAAAATCAGCAGAGGCAGAAGAGGAACAAGCCAAATCAGAGTTTAGGAAGAAAGAGCAGATTTTCTTAGAAGTAAAGAGCAAGTATGAGAGTATTGATATAAGAAACCGGAAAGTACAGGAGTTAATAAAGATCCATGAGAGTAAGAAACTGTCACTACAGCAAGAGATCCATAAAATAAAAGAAGAGAAGAAGGTACAGGAAGAGAAGAAAAAGAACAGTAAAGAAGAAAAGGAAGAGAACGACTTAAAAATAAATAACGGACAGAGCGAGAGAGACAAAATAATTTTAGATATCCAGAAAGTAGAGGAGAGCATGAATGGGAGTGATAAGGTAGAATTAGAAAGGTCACAAAAGCAATTATTAGACCACATGAGAAGTGCAAAGGGTGTAAAGGACAGTTTAAGAGAAAAAACGAAGGAGCGGGAGAGTATCGAACTGAAAAAATCAAAAATTGAAAAGTGTACACAAGAAATACCCCAGGAAATAAAAAGAGTACGGGAGAGTGCGTGCGCGTACAGTGAAGACAAGTACATAAAGCACGAGAAAAAGCTGTGTGAGTTGAAGAAAATAAGGGAGGACACGATAATAGAGCTAAGAAAGAGAGAGAATTTACTCAGTGAAGTGCAGTCTGAAATGAGAACATCTGATGTTACGGATAAGTTAAGTGAACACCTTCAGATAGAAGGATACCACGGGAGATTGAAGGATTTAGGCTCGATCCCAGATAAGTACACAATGGCACTTTCTGCTGTAGCTAAAGGGTCACTGAATAATTTAGTTGTAGATACAACAAGAATAGCCGAGAAGTGCTTGGACATAATAAAGAGCAAGAACCTGGGAAGGCACACAATAATTGTCCTGGATAAGATTATAAGCGATATAAAGCAGAGCAAAGAGTGTAACAGGCTGCTGGATAAGATAAGAACAAAGGATTTGTACAAAAAGTGTTTTTATCACGTACTGGGGGATACTCTTGTAGTGAACAATATGGAGGCTGCCATGAAAAGGGCATTTGCACCAGACAGACCAAAAGTGGTCACACTTGATGGGAAGGTAATTGACAGAAGTGGACTGATGAGCGGTGGTGCAGTACGGCCAGTTATACTCTCACAGAGAAGAACTCAGAAGGAGATTAATAAAGAACTGAAAGAGGCCCAGGCATCGGTTAAAGAGGCCCAGGACGGGCTTAGACTAGTTGAGGCAGCAATTGAGAAAACCACAATAAAATTAGAAGCAGAGACCACCCACAAAAAAAACAAAGAGAAGTCAGAAAGTGAAATTATAAGTTTAGAAAAGCAGTTGGCCACTGCCCAGGAAGAAATGAAAACATTACCCGATTTGGAAATCCAGTACAAAAAAATCAAAGAAAACGAGAATACCTTAATTAAAAAAATCAAAGCATTAAACCAAACAGAATCAGAATTAGAAGAAACAATCAGAAAGTACCAAACGGTTTTAGACGAGATTGGCGGGTCGTCCTACAAAACCATGAAAGCCAGACTGGCCGGGTTAGAAGAACAAATATTCACACTACAAACAAGAAACAAGCAATTACAGAAGTACTTGAATGAACCACTAATATCACCACAGGAAAAGGAGTCTCAATTAGAAGACGTCATAAGGAGACTAAATGAGTTCGTACTAGAACCAATTAATAAAGAACAGTCGGATATGGAACTATCAGAGAGAGAATTAAGAGAAGTAAAATCAAAAGTGTCCACAGCAGAAGATAAAAGAATCTCCATGCAACGAGAAATAGATATTTATAGAATAAAGGAAACAGAACTTGAAGAGAGAATAACCGTAGCCGATGAAAATATAAAATTAATCCATAAGAAACTAGACCAAATCGGTAAAGAGGAGCATAATATAAAGGGAATAGAAAAGGGAATAACAGAAAAATTAGGCAGCCATAAAAATTCAATAGAAGAGTCCACAGAGTACATCAAGGATACCATAACACAAGAAGAAGTCACTGCAGAAATAGAAGTATACTTAACATACCAAAATAAAAAGAGCCAAGCCCAGAAAGAAAATGACCAAGTAACCACAAAAGAATCAGAGGAGAGGAAGGCAAAGGACTCTCTCATGGCACTAAAGGAGGAAAGGTCTTCTAAATTCATGTCCAGTATTAAGCAGATAAACACAGAATTAAAGAAGATCTACAGTATGCTCACATTTGGTGGTGATGCAGAGATAGAGCCTGTTGATTATTTAGACCCATTCTCAGAGGGAGTGATAATGAGTGTCATGCCACCCAGGAAGAGCTGGAAGAGTATTTCTCATTTAAGTGGTGGAGAGAGGACACTTGCTTCACTGTCCTTAATATTCGCATTACACGAGTACCACCCGAATAGTTTTTATGTTATGGATGAGATTGATGCTGCATTAGATTATAAGAATGTAGGGATAGTTGGGCAGTTCATTCAAGAGAGGTCAAATGACTGCCAATTCTTAGTAATCAGTCTAAGAGAGAACATGTACGAATTAGCAGATGTATTTATAGGAGTATACAGACCAGCAGAGAGTACACTCACACTGGCAGTTAATATGAACATAAACGTATAATAAAAGTGTAATTAATATAAATAACGGATAATTAAGGTGTAATTAATATAAATAACGGATGATTAAGGTGTAAATAGCGTATACTCAAGTGTATTAACGTATATTACTGTATAATAGGCGTATATTACCATATAATTAGTATATAATAGGCGTGTAATCAAGTATATTGCTGTATAATAGGCATATAATGAATGTATTACTGCATATAGTCCATATAATGAATATATTACTGCATATAGTCCATATAATTAGTATATAATAGGCATATAATCCATGTAATCAAGTATATGGTCCGTATATTACTGTATATTACTGTATATAGTCCGTGTATTACTGTATATTACCGTGTAATCTGCATAATTTACTGTGTATTCGTGTGAATGTGCTGAATATAACCAGGATACGGCTGTGTTAGTAACCAATTATATACTGTATGGATACCTTACAGTCATTATCTGTACGATTGTTGTTTAACGTATATTTCATGTTTAGATTATTTATTATAATTATTGGATAGGTTTAATAATTATTTAATCCACAGGCATTAATGGATTATTCGTGTCTCCATTATTAGCGTCTGTGCTTAATCCAGTCAGTGCTAAATTTAAATACTCCTTATAATTATCATTAGACAGACTAATCCTATTTAAATCCATAGTACGCCCTAATTCAGCACATGATAATGGAGTAAACCCTGCATTCGCAGTGGTTATTGGAGATGGTTTGGGTAACTGTCTCTGTATATCATTATGTATGCGTATATTAATTAAATGTGCTTGTGGGTCATGCACTGGACTCGTCTGATTTATATTGAATAAGTCGTATACATCTAAATATACGGAATCCTTAGACAGTAAGTCAAACTCAGAATACTTATACTTCTGCATACTAATAGCAGTCATAAATGACATTATAATAGTATTCCTTAGATTGATCTTATTAAGTAAAGTATTTGCTGCTTGATTATTCAATATGGCAGGATTATCACTATTTCCACTGAGACATAATTTATACTCCTTAAGATTAGTGATCTCTTCGTGTATAAGGTCTATCTCAGACGTGATTATGTATAACTGTGTGATTAATTCACGCAGTCTGCCAAATTCACCAAGTGCACAGTAACTGGCAACTGACTCGATAGATCTAACTATCTTATGCATACTCACTGTATGATTTAGTGTTTTAAGATCATCAACTATTATTTCATACTGCCTCTCCCTTCCGGCTAAATTAGATTCAAACTCACCGAACCTGGCCCATGCAAGTTTAAGTAGGTGCTGCGTATACTTCTCAGATGGGTTTAAAGTAGATGGCTGTGAGAATAAGTGAATGTCCTTGCCAAAACTGGACAGGTTTAAATCTATCACATTCGATAGAATATTCCCATTGGCAATCTCTTCTTTATGATAGGAGTTTACTAATGCGAGTAATGACTTCCTTATCTGATAGAACTCTGCCGCGGTCATTGGCTTTATTGACTTATTCCTATCGATTATGTTTATATAGTACTTAGATATCATATTACGTAAGGCATAATAAGATGAGTCACAGATTAAATTGTGTATGGCATCCATTTGGATATTGAAGGAATCTTCAATAAGTTCAATATACTCAGTGAATTTAATGGGGATGTCTAGGCTTAAGTCTAAAATCATCTTATTAATACGCTTGGAGAGTTCCGTATTCTTTATGTCTAAATCAGCATGTGCTTTATCTATAAAACTCATGGATCCATGCGTGTCCAGTATGGGATTGTTATACAACTGTATGTAATTAGTGCAGAATCCAACGGTTGTCTTTAAGAATTCAAATCCAACATTGCCAGAACTCTTCTTGTTTAAGATATCTTTGAACCTTCTTATGTTGATTTTATTACCACTATTGGTCTTAAATGGGTATATTAATTCACGATGACCCTCACTTGATGCATTAATGGCTTCTGTTGAATTATTATGTAATGTACATATACTGTTAGGATAAATAGACATAACCATCTTCTCCACACTGGTACGACCACTTTTTTTACTAGCTGCAATTGTGGCCAGGCCGACGTAATTGTTTAAGCTATTTGTTGGATCTTTCCATGTGAATATGAAATTATTCCTCTTCTTATCGGCAGTTGTCTGTTCCTGATCATATAACTTCTTAACAACCATTCTTGTTTTATGTATAAACCCTGGCATATTATAATACATGACCATACAGAGCTTCTCTGCTGGTGTACGTCCTAATGTAGTATTCTTGGCATAATTTCTTAAATCCGGTGAGAATATGTCATATCTACTACTCGTTGTCTTGTCACACTCGTATAAATTCTGGTTACTATTGTGTAGTTTTATCTTATACAGAACCAACTGGTTATTCTTCTTTATATAATCATTATGAGTTATGTATAACATCTTTAAATCTGTCTCTAGAACTGGTGTGGTTAATATTGAATTATCCTCTATCTCTGCTTCTATATCCTTAAGTACGTCTAAAATTTCTTCCTGGTAGTCTTCACACCTGTTTATGGCAGAGTCTAGTGTGGCTGATTGTGTTAGCATGGGAATAATCGATGCAATCGCCAGACCTATCTCAAATAGTATATCTAACTTCATAAATTAAAATCTTTCAGTAAGACTTTCAATAGACTAATTGATAAATTATGAAAGATTGAAGAGTGCGATGCAATTACGCCATAAACAGGAGGAGTGCACGGTGTAATCGGTATGCCGTATAAATCAGTAACAATTGACAGGTCATTCATATCTATACCAGCACAGTGGTCCCATACTTTCTCTGTTATTCTGGTCCTGGGTATCCTAATGAATAAGTCTAACTTCTGCACAGCAACACAGGCATATTTACTCTGGCCATCTAACTTCTTTACATGCACTGTGTACACCTGACTAATCCTACTGATAAACTCATTCTGTATACTATTTGAATGGTCACTCTCTGCTGATATGCCTATACGCAGTGATAAACTCTTTATGAACCTTTTATACGTGGGTTTAAATGACTTATTAATATAGAGTGTCTTAACCCGCTTCCTGTGTGGATACCCCAGAAGTAACCCATCTGATCCTGCCATATTGCACTTATAGTAAATAATACCTTCCTTAGGGCAGGATATAATAGAAAACAGTACTTTATCACTCTTTACACAGGATACAACAGTTGAATAAGACCGGCCATTAATAAACCCTTTTGTACCATCAATTGGGTCTAATATTACTGTAATATTATCACTGCTTATAAATGACTGTGTAAATACCCTTCTACTCGTATTATTAAGTACTATCTTATTCTGTTTAAGGAATTCCCTTATATAAATATACTCTTCTGTTGTATTATTATGTATATCTGTGTATATCCTGTTGTAGTATTCGTTATTCTCTTCTTCTGTTACAATTGTAACCGGAAATCCATCTAGAAACTTACAGAATATCATTTGTATGATTATATCGTATACCGTCACTGGGGACAAGTCGGATTTAATTGAAGGATTAATAATTGGTGCATTTCTTGTTAAATGTGAGGCATAACACACGCATTTCATTGAATTTTTGAATATTTCTTGATAATTCGTTATTTCTGAAATATTTTGTAATTTTTTACTGTGTGAGAGCGCCTCACTGCTTGCCATTCTTTAAAATTTTTTAATTTTCAATTCTATTTATAGTAAACGCTAAGACTTATTATACAATGTGTAATAATTAGTATATATTACACAATGTATAATAAGTTATAGTATATTTTAGATGTTAAAGTTAAAATGTGTCTAGAGTCAGGTCATCAACTATTATTAAATTATCGATGGTTTTAAACTAGTGATATTATTGTACTGCACAGTTTATAATAGTACTGTGCAGAGATCCAGGGGTTAAATAAAAAAATAAATTTATACATAAATTATTACACATAATGCACTATATACTATTTATTACACTATATATAATAAGTGATACACTATAATTATACTACTACTTATTACACACTGTGTATTATATTATACTTTACTTATTACACACTGTATACTATATGGTACTTATTGTATATAGCATAATAAGTAATGAAGAAATAAGAGAAGTACTAAATATTATACATTATAGTAAATATACTATTATTTATTACATATAGTGTACTATATACTACTACTTATTACGCACTGTATAATAAATATAGCAATTATTACGCATTGTGTATTATATACTATGCTTTATCCTTTACTTTATACACATAGTGTATTCTATTTATTATACATGGCATAATAAGTAATACTTTATAATTATACTACTATCTTATTACACATAGTGTATTATATTCTATTTACTTTATACACATAGTGCACTATATTATGTTATACTACTATTTATTACACATAGTATACTATGTTTTATTTACTTATTACACATAGTGCACTATATTATATTATACTACTATTTATTACACATAGTGTATTATATTCTATTCTATTTACTTTATTGTCCTTTACTTATCCTTTACTTATTACGCATAGTGTACTATGTTTTATTTACTTTATTATACTACTATTTATTGTCCTTTACTACTATTTATTACACATAGTGTACTATATTCCACTTATTATATTATCCTATACTACTATTTATTACACATAGTGTAATATATTCCACTTATTATATTTTTACTTACTTGTCCTTTGCTTATTTTTTACTTATTACACACAGTGTACTATATTCTATATGTAATTTATGTATATTTTGTGTATTACTTCTTGTGTATTGTGTTTTATCTTTTATTTATTACATATAGCTTATAAAGTGTTCTATTAAATAAACATATTGATACTTTACTTCAGCGTGTTTGTTTTTCTGAGTGAAGAAACACCGATGAAACCCGGCCGTAAACTATTTAAGAAGAATTCCTTACCCATTAACATGTTAATAGGACAATTCCTGCTCTGCTCACTGCTTATAAAATACGTACTCAGTCAGACGTATAATACATGTAGGATATCACCACCATCTACAGGGTACTCTATAATAAAGTACTACAGGGACCAATGTATACACTGTAAGAGTATAGCACCTAAAATAGAAAAGATAGTCAATTCAATAGAGAAACAGCAAATAGACATAAACCTGTATAACGTAGACACAGCCACATGTACGGATACATCAGAAATAGAAGTAATACCCACAGTAATTATTAATAAGGATGGAAAACAGTTATTTAAATTTTCAGGTGACATGCCGTATGAAAAAATTATTGAAATTTTTGCAGAAAAAACAGGTTTTAATAAGAAAATTTTTGAAAAACAAAAATCTTCACCAACTGAATTATTAACACTTTCCAAACAAGATTTTTTATCAACATTTTCAGGTCCATGGATTGTTTATTTCAATAATGGATATGATCACGTAATTGAAGATATCTTATTAGAGACATATAAATCATTCAATGGAGATATAAAAATAGCAAGATATATAGGGGTAGATAAGGAAATAGTTGCTGGTAGGTACTATATATACGACTTCCCAGGTATTTTAGTCATGTACGATGGTATCCTTATGAGGTATAACGGTGAAATGACCCTGTCCGCATTTTATGAGTTCTGCAGTAGACTAATTGAACCAAGCTTTAAGGAAATAACCAGTGACCAACTGACAAATATAACAGAACCCACTTTTGTCGTGTTCTATTCAGATATAGTAATAGCCAACAGGGCATTCAGACGAATATCACACGATTTAAAGATGAATGCAGTAACGTACAAGATGAAAATAGAATCAGCTGAGGATACGCCCATACTTAGACTGGCCGTATTTAAGAATAATAATAAGTTTTATTATGATGGGGACATAAACAACGAGGGAGAAGTAAGAGAATGGTTATTTCATGCACACTTCCCGAATATTTCAAAATTAGGCATGGACAACTTTTATTCAATTTTTCATGGGTTAAAGCCTGTTGTAAGCATAATAACTGATGGGAACAGTTCTGAATTAGGCCTATTTGAAGAAATTGCCATGGAGAGTAATCGTGGGATATCTTCATCTCCTTATGTGTTTACGTTTATTGATAAGGGGGAGTATCCTAAATTTACTGAGACTAATTTCGGGTTAGTCGGGTTATCATCAATAATTGTGTTTTTTGATCCTGAGAAGCAGGTTTTTTATGGCCGGGGTCGGAAATCGAAGGAATCTATAAAATCGTATTTTGATGAGCAATTAGCGCAGTATAAGGAGGGGACACTACCGAAGTATGTTAAGGTTAAGCCTATTTCATATAAGTATGGTATAATTGGTGTTTGTATGGTTGGTGGTATTTGTGGTACTATTAAATATCTTACATCCAGGAAAAAGAAGGTTTCGATTGAATAAATTATTTACTGTTTAAAAATAACTGAAATTTCTATTTTTAGTAATTGAAAAATTTTGATATTTAATTGCAGAGATTTAAAATTTTAATTTAATAGCAATTGTGTAAAAATAAATGTATAAATTATATTTCTTATTACACAATTACTATTAAATAATACTTTATGAGGATTGTTCAATATATTATGATAAGTTCATTATTTATAATACATGTACTTATATATCCTAGTATGTGTACATTTTATCCTATGGATGCATGTACGTATAATATAATTAAGCATAGTATACAGTCATCTGTAGACTTAAAATATGAATTGTGCTTGGATAGGATAGAAGAAGTAATAGAAGATATAAATAGTTTTAATAGTATAAATAATTATATAAAAACGAATATTACCATATTAGGAAATAACCGGTATTTATTATTCCGTAATAGGAAAACAGCAAAAATAATTATCAAAAATAATTTATATAATATTTTATTATCAGTTGAATGCTTATCTGAAGACATTTCACAAGACACGGGTCCATACAGAGCACATGGACACGGGGACAGTACACGGTTTAATACTCCCTTGGTGAGAGTGCATGGGTTTATAGGGATTAACCCAATTTCAAAAAAAAATATGTATAAAATTATAAAAATAACGGATTTGTTTCCTAATAAGGAAATAATTAATAGATATTCAGTACTAACATTACCAGATATAGAAGCTAAAATTTTCTTATCAATAGATAATATAACTGAATTTTCTGTATGTATAAATACACTTAAAAGGTCTATGGTGTATATTTGTACTAAATACACAGAAGAAGATAAAATATCCGTTATAAAATCGTATTATAATATAATAAAAACTTTTAACAGTTATAGAATGCTTGAAGCCCTGAATATTAAAAAAATAAAGGACTTATGGACATGTACAAATATAGCAGAGAAAGAAATGAAAAAATTTATTAAATTAAATCCAGATAGTAAAAATTTTGAAAAAACAAAATTTATATTAAAAAATTTAGAAATATTTCAGTTAGATATACAAATAATGTCAACAGCGAATATTATAGCAATAAATACATGTGATGCAATTAAAAATACAATAGACCAGATAAAAATAGAAGTAAATGCACTTGACCTGGTAATTTCTAAGGAATTTCAGGTAATTATGAATATAACCGTTAAATTAAATAATTATACAACAAATTTGATAAAAAACTGGAATATATACTGCTTTGATTCAAAAGTTCTGTATAATATAGAAATTAGCCTAAATACCACGATAAATGCGTATTTTACTCTGATACAGAAGTATGATGCACTATTTATAGACAAATTTAACGAATTAAAGAAGAAAATATTTAAATTAAAGGAAGAACAGAACATAAAAGAGAATTCTTTGCTTGTCTCTAGACATATTTCATATTTACAGTGTATTTTAGACTATTTATCAGTATGTAAAAAAAAAAGTTCGTTATTTTTAAATGAAATTGAAAAAAAATTAATTAATTAATTAATTAATAAATAAATTTTTATACACTAAAATTAAATATACAATGTGTAATAAGTTATAGCACTATTAATAAATAAATATTAGTATACAATGTGTAATAATAAATAAATAGTATACAATGTGTAATAAGTTATATTATTATTAGTACACAATGTGTAATAATATTTATTTATTTATTATTACAGCAAAAAACTCTCTCACAGGGAATCGAACCCTGGTCCCCCGCGTGACAAGCGAGAATGATAACCACTACACCATGAAAGATTACACTGTATATAATATTATACCACTCTCTTTATATATACAATATAAACAGAAATAGACTGACATATATACTACACATAAAATATACTTAATGTTTACTAATAACAGCTGGTTATATATAATATACACTATTATTAATGAAGTAATCGTATATAATATAGACTAAGAATATAAAATAAAGAAGGATATTGGATTGCCACTTTAATTAATGAATTACTCTTCTTAGAGTATGCTTACATAAGCATTATAGTTCAATGCAGTGGTAATGTTAAAATAATGAATATCAAAATATTCATTACATGGGTTGTCTTAGTTTGACATACGTCAACATATTAGCACCAAATACAAAAACACCCAAAATTAATAATACTGTAATTTCGTTATTTCTATTAAAGAAATCTCTAATTGACTGCATATTAAATAATCCGTTGGATCTTCTATTAGTTAAAATAAAAGAGCGTACAGGAGCTATGTAATACGGAATTAAGCTAATTATAAACTTTTCATCATTAAAGTTATTATAGTTCTTTATATCACTATATATTTTAGAATTCGGAACTGGATTGATAACGCCAAAACTCTTTATTGTTGTCAGTTCATTCAAGTATTCTTTAATTTTACTTATATTTTCTTTTTTATATGCTTCTATGTCTATCTTATTTTCATCTATATATGTAGACATATCAAATACTGTAACATATAAATTATATAGAGAAAAATAAATATTATTGTCTCTATTATTATTGTAGAAATTATATATTGAACCATAAACTGAACTCATTAAAAACTCAGAAAAATCTCCAATACCCCACGTATCTATTCTTGTAAGCAGCTGTAATGATTTAATGTCATCATTTTTTAATCCTAAATTACTTGCATTTGATTCCATCCCATCCTTATCAACTATAATTAGATCATCACCATGTTTCACTAGTATATCTAATGCTTTTTGTAATCTAGAGCAGTTTTTAGATTCTGCTAACTCACACAGTTTAATCATTGCATCTTCTGAAGTCATTTTGTCATCTAACTCTGGTAAGCCGGCTTTCTCACAAAGTACATTAATATCAGAATTATAGAACTCATTTCTAATCTTATAAACACCCGCCATAATAATATGATTATTTTCCATTAATTCATAAAATGCTTGTTTTTTGTCTTCACTGCCTAATTCTTCTGCTACTTCCATAATTGTGTCTATAACCATGTATGCATAGTTTACAGACTTTTCTTCTATTAAACTTTTACTCGGTTTAATGCCCGGTTTTTTCATATATTTATTCCATTGATACATTTGAATACAATATATATTACTTGCCAGATTTGTTAGTGAATTTATTTTTTTTCCATTTTCCATTGCTGGTTTTTGAAATTCTTATTCGTATTTAAGCTTTTTCTTATCAATATAACTTGTCATATTAAACTATAAAAATATTTAATTTAATTTAATTGCATGCTGTCATAAAATATCTTATTAAGAAATTAAAGCACTGTTTATTAGTGCTGTATGCTAAGAATAGCATTGGCTTGGCATAAAATGAGTTATTGTAATGTTTAAGAAATATGTCAGTATAAATTAGAACAGAAATAATTATTGATATTGTGTGTCAATTATAGATTAAGTTAATTATACGGTCTATAAAGGCATATTCAATAATAATGTGTTTTAATGAGTTTTCTAAAGAACTGGCTGATTGCCTCTGTTGATTTCTATCATATGATGAACTATTCCTAGTGTGGATGCCATGCACTCATCTGTGCGATATCTTCTAGCTCTGTTATATGTAAATTTCTAAAGTTTTATATGGCAAGAATAATAAAAATTAAAATAAGTTTACACTTTGTATAAGAACAAACAAATTTAAATATAGACTAAAAATATAAAATAAAGAACAGGGAGAAGAACATAAAACAAGAAAGAATATTGGATTGTTACTTTAATTACTGGACTACTCTTCTCATACTATGCTTATATAAGCATTATAGTTTAATGCAGTGCTAATGTTAAAATAATGAATGTTTAATTGTTCATTAGTGGTTTTATCTCATTTTGGTATAACCCGAATATACTAAGGATAATTATAGAAATAGCTATAGTTATTAGTATAATAGATAAATTATTATTATTCAAGAAATCTGCAATTGGTTGTTCATCAGATGGTGTGCTAGAAGAACTGGCCACTGATAAAGAAGTAATATCTTCCTCTTTTAAATTAGAAGTATTAATAACATCTTGTATAATTTCATTATTTTTTTGTTCATGCAGACTAGAAGATGCGCTATTGCTAGTTTGTGCTTCCTCATTAGTTGTACGACTAGATTCTCCTCTAATAATTGAAACAAGTGACTTTATGGGGGATATATAATTCTTAATTACGTTAGTTTTAAATTTGATATCACTCCAGTTCTTATAATGCTTTATATCATTATATATAACAGATGGCCTAATTATAGATCGAATGTTCAGTCTGTTCTTATTTTTCAGATCATTCAAGTATTTTTTAATTTTACTTATGTTCTTTTTTTTATATGCTTCTATGTCTGTATTTGTATCATCGCCTTCCACAGCCATAACAAATACTATATTGTATAAATTATATATAGAATAATTTAAAAAATTATTGGTGCTACAGGGTGCCTCACCAAATATTGAACCATAAACTGAACACACTAAAAACTCAGAAAATGCTGTAGCACCCCACTTATTTGTTTTTGTAAGTAATTGTAATGAATAAATATCATCATTAGTTAACTTTAAATTACTTGCATTTGATTGTTCTTCTCCATCCTTATCAACTATAGTTAGATTATCGCCATGTTTCACTAGTATATCTAATGCTCTTTGTAATCTAGAGCAGTTTTTAGATTCTGCTAACTCACACAGCTTAATCATTGCATCTTCTGAAGTCATTTTGTCATCTAACTCTGGTAAGCCGGCTTTTTCACAAAGTACATTAATAGCAAAATTAAAGAACTTATTTCTAATCTTATAAACACCCGCCATAATAATATGATTATTTTCCATTAATTCATAAAATGCTTGTTTTTTGTCTTCACTGCCTAATTCTTCTGCTACTTCCATAATTGTGTCTATAATGCCATACGTACGAACTAAATAATTTCTTATTTCTGTATTAATTTTACCTTTACTATTGTAGTCAGCCAAATATTTTTTTTGACTTATTTGTATATAAGTTATGACATTTTCTAAATTAGTTATGGCTTTAGGTGGTTTTATATTAATGCCTTCCTGTAAATTAAATGCTCTACTACTATTATCTATAATTTTCATTTTTATTTTTTTTAAAATTTCTATTTTTATTCTAATTGCCTATCATCAATATGACTTGCCACAATAAATATATTCATTTCAATATATTTGACGTACTCACAAGGAGTAACGCCACCGCCGCCCTGCTACGTAGCCAAGAGAGAGAAGAGAATGAAAGGGAAGAGCTCTTTATTATCTTTAGAAAGCGGCCTAAGTCAGCGCGGACACGGCGTCCAAGGGCGCAGCTGTGTTAGGCCTGGCGCTGAAGTTAAGCCGTTGATGCTTCCCTGAGTCTCCCTCTAAATTGGGGGAAGAGCTCCGGTTAAATAGTCAGAAGTTGATATACTGATTCAGAGATCCTGGCCTTTGCTTTGGCGGGATCACCGCGCGAGCTGGCGCGCAGACGGATCGCCCTCGGGGCTCACGTCTGAGTGGTGGTGTTACCATAATTTCCTTAAATATAGAAATCCTAAATTTTATATAATTGTATAAATATCATTAAATACACTGGTAGTTGTTTTCTTAGAAAAAAGCATTCTTAAACTTTGACTTTTATTGAATCTGTATACGTATTTATAGACCATATTATCAATTTAATTTATTCTGACTTGTTGTGTTAACAAATATTTCTGATTTAATTTGTGCGGCCCTGTTTATGTAAACACTCCGATAACTCATGTCGTGCTACACAAATGCTAGTCTCAGTATACAACATATTTAATTATTTTAAGAATATTATCACTATATGTATATATAACAGCACCAATACTCATTATTAATAAAATAGTATATAATATAGAAGCAATGTATTCGCCAATGTATCTATTTGAATGCCTTTTTTTATAAACACTATATATATGATCGTATAATATAAGTGATTTGAGAAATAAATATCCGTATACTATTATATTTGATATAATAGTATAATCTTCAACTAATCTTAAGATTAAAAAAATCATCCACATAGCAATTAAATAAACAGTGTATGCAAATGCCACAGCGAATAACCCGAATAATATAGGGTTTAATATCTTTTTGGTAATATTTTTAGATTTTCTAAGTATCCAATATACTGGCTCTATTAATCCCATAATAATATAACTACCAGAAACAATCTGGAGTAGCGTATAAAGGAAATTGCCACTTAATACATATTCATGAAGGAATGGGTGTATATTTGTAGGTATTAAATTACTTAATGCATGGGCTGATTTTTCTTCAATTACATGGAATGCCTTAAGTAATATTAAGTATAATGCAACTACTATTATATTATCAGCATAAATTGAATTATATGCATTATAATACTTAATAGGAGGCAAAGCTAACCATTTTTTTTCAATTTCTTCAAGGCTATCATTAACATTAATAACAAAAGTCCCTATGCAATTATGAACATTGTCTTTATCAGTTGCGAGTGATGCATTCTGGTTCTTCGGGCATACGCCAATAAATAGTATTTTTATATAATTGTATAAACAGATAAAATCTATCTTTATCTTGTTAATTTCTAATTCAACCGGTTCTTCCATATGTAAATAATTTATAAAAATTTAATTATATTTATAAATGAATAATTTTGATTAGGAGATAAGCGCACTATCTCAAGTATCGACAAACAGTTTGGTCGATGCGCTTCTTGGGGGAAGTTACCTAAACACGCATGGAGGACTCTGTTCCGGGACTATCCCGAAACTAAGGCCCAGTGCGTAGACCGTAGCGTGAGTACTACTCGCGCGGTGGCACGTTATCTCAGTGCCATTATCCCATTGAGGAGTGACCGTATAAAGTCCTACTTTATAAGCTATGTTCCTCCACCCCTAGCACTCAAAGACATTAACTTGTTACGGCCGCCCTAGGGACACGAGGAACAGCTTAGAGAGAATAGGAAGAGAGTGTGTGGCGCTCGACGACCATCCGTTTGAGGCCCCTCGAAACTTATACCAATAAACTGTTTTAAACTAAAAAAATATGGCTTGCCATAAAAATATTTTATAAATTTTCTCCTTTAAACATTACGTTATTTAACTGATTATTAATGCATGTTTAATTAAGAAATAGTGTATTGATGTAATATATCATGAACTTCAGCAGGATACACTACTAGCACTACAGACATATTTTCTGAATATCATCGAATATTGCTATTTCATGCTATGTTATCTGTAGTAATTGGA
>NW_013524647.1:572762-591788 GCF_000250985.1 Nematocida parisii ERTm1 | reverse complement strand
AATGAACCAGGTGACGAGATTGATATAGAAGACAATCTATTTGCATTAATTAATGCACTATCAAAGAACAAGGATCTTAAAATACATTCTGACTATTTTAAAATAGAAATGCAAGAGGATGAAACACTTGACTTTTTTAATGATTTTAATCTAGTTTACATGGATGAAAGGGTATATGGAAGGGTAAGAATACATATAGAAGGACATCATTGCAGACTAGATCTATTGGGAGATTCAATATTGAATGAGAATAAACCAATTATTAAAGAGAAGCTCAATGAAATCTGGAATGCATATGATAATCCAAATAATTATATAGAATGTATAATTAGGCATTACATTTCTGTAGAGTTGGCTAAAATACAAAGTAATTATGTGTACGAGGATAATTCTGTTAAAAGCATAATTTTAAATAGTATTAATGCCGGTAGTTACAGAGGTGTACTTACTATATTCTTATACGGAAGAATTGAATCGCTTGGACACAAGAAATATATTGTTACACACTTCTTGATGTTACATGCTAATTCGATTATAACTGACCCCTCACTAGCCCGAATGACAGACAATATTATAGGATGTTCCCAAATGGATCGCTTTTATATAAGAAATAGTATATTACAAGGCTATTTTTTCAATCCAAACGCTGAAGAATATTATACAAAAATTAGTGTAAACATCTGGAGATGTTGTTTAAAAATACACATTGCTGAGTCATTTAAACCATTATGCCAAGCATTGTTTCTATCTACAAACGCTGTAGATAATATCTTTATATACTGTTTTATTGAGCTAATGAAAACAGTAAGTAAATCAGATGAATGGTATAACTTGATCAATGATTATCACTCTATGATTAAGGATATACTTTATTATTTAGACCATACAACTAAACCTAAAATTGACACATTTAATGAGATAATGGGTATTATTTGGTTATCATTTAATCAACGAGATAAGTATAGAGTAGCAAATATCTACTTGGCTTGGTTTTTTAATATATTTTCATACGAGAATTTACATGATAAAGAGGTATGTTTGCTATATTTATTCAATATTATAGATAATAATTATCTTGTAATAGAAGATAAACAAAATATTCGATGGAGTATTGAAAATGAGTACTTCATATTTAATTATTTAGATGCTAATAGAATTATATTATGTAATAATGATGATGAACGTACTGAAAAATACAATAAGATTATACAAATATTGACTAATAGTGTTGGTTTTGATCCTAGGATGAACCATGCCTAATGTGGAAGCCTCTTACCCACGTCTTGGAAGTCTTATAGAACTGTCATAATTGGAAATTGTGACTATATAAGATGAGAATAATAATAAATTTGAATCAATGTTAATTCTGTACAAGGGAATAACTAACTAATAGTACAACATATACCAGTAAATATATAATTATATTATATAATTATTCTATTATAATTGGTATTTAAAAATAGAAATAAATTATATTTTTATTGAATTTTAAAATAAATTATTTACACTTTCTTTTATTTCAGTAGAAAACGTGAACTATGCATGATTTATTAAAAATAAAATATTATTTATGCCTTACAATATATACAGAATATTATTAGGGGCCTATATAGTAATAATTAGTTTAATAAAATTTTATCTTGGTTTAATTTGTTGGCAGCACAGAAGATAAATTATTTTATTTCCAATAAATCCTTTTTAGAATTACTACTTATAATGAAAAGTATTAAGATATTATTAATTATATACTTATCGTGTATATTAATTGCTAATGGAGTGATTGCATGCGACATAGAAGAAGAAAAATCAAATAAAGAAAAACATTCAAACAATTTAGCAAAGTTAACCCTAGAAGTTAGTTTACATTGTAATACTCATATAAAAAGACATGAGAAAAATAAAAAGCAAAGAGATTCTAATGCATTGTCATTTGAGAAGATAGATTGTGATAAAGAATCTGTATTATCAGATAATGTAGAAATAGTTTCAGTCACGGTACTGTCCGCAAAAGATCGAAAATATTATTCTATGAGAGCTATTTCTGCAGAAGAAAAAAACAAGAAAACGCATCTAATGACAAAAGAAGAATTAAAAAATTCAATTGATTCTAATTTAGATAATATATCTATGAAAGAAAAAAAGTTAATTCACATGCTAAATGCGATTTCTAAGTTAAGCCCTGGGCTACCCAAAGTAAACTATTCTAAGGACAAAAAAATTATTACTGCAATTATTAAGAACATGGATGTAGTTGTAATTAAAAGAGAAGAGCTTCTTTATAGAGATAGAGATCATTTAAAAATCACTCTGCAGCAAGTACTAAATGCTGCTGCCAATGAAGAGAAAAAACATCAGTATGCAATTATGAATCATATGAAAATAGCAGTTACTATTTCTTATCCGAAAGAAATCCAGCATAATCCAATCATAGTGCATGCTCTTCTGGAGTATTATGGAAACTCGCTGGGTGGTATATTTTCTTTAGCACTTAATAGGTTTCAATTATTAATAAGACAGTTGTTTCATTTAAGCATAAATTTAAAAATGCATTAAGTATTCTTATAGTAATATTTATAACTGTTCTTATGGTTATTCTGTGTATAGTTGGAATATTCCCTAATGAAGCAAAACAGCTAGTGAATAATTATAAATAAGTCATTACTTTAATACTACTATATATAATAAATCATTTCATTTATAATGAGCATACAATATACATTACAGTACATTTCTTATTATACTCAAATTATTTCATTTTATAATATAATACACATAGTGTCCTATATTATAATTATTTATACTACACCGTATAATATATTTTATTTTTTATACCCATGCAGTAATAATTAATACTTTTAAATCATAGTATAATAATTAATAGACCTCATCATGTCTATAAACTGATGTATACTAGTATATACTAGACTGGTTAATAGTTTATACACATTGTGCATAAAGTATTATATAATATATAATGTACTATATATTATAACCCATTTTTTACTTTTTATATAATTAACAGTAAGTTATAACATTCTTTTTTAGTTAAGATAGTTTATTACTGTATAATAGCCATTAACCAACAACCGCCTTATACGCCACTAAGCCACCGCATGGCCATAAGATAGCCATAATAAGTTAATGACTGTGACTGATAAGGTAGATGGACATGGCTTATACAGCACACAGTCAGTCAGACCAGACCAAGCACTGAGTCATCCGTGCTTAAGCAGCCCTTTAATAAGTGCATCAACTGACTCGTTCGTTGGTGCTTGTGGTAGTGCGCCTACCACCAGACAGATCGCATTAAATAAGTGCAGCCATTGAACTCGCTACTCATGGCACACCAACACATGCACAGCCAGGCCAGACCAGACCAAGCACACGACCAGACCAGCACAGGCTTAGTTAGTTTTTTTTAGGTTAAAACAGTTTATTGAAGGCTTAGTCAGTCAGTGGGTCAGTCAGTGGCTTAGTCAGACCAGTACGGTTAGTCAGTGGCTTAGTCAGACAGACCAGTACGGTTAGTCAGTGGCTTAGTCAGACAGACCAGTACGGTTGGTTAGTCAGTAGCTTAGTCAGACAGACCAGTACGGTTAGTCAGTGGCTTAGTCAGTTAGTCAGGGTACTTGGATCATCATGGGAGGGCCTTTCCATCCCACTTGAATCTTCGACGGGTTCGCTTAGTGGTGCCAGTGCCTGTGAGTCCACGTATGCCTGGTTACGTCTGGTTCTGTTCACATATGCCTGGTTACGGCTGGTTCTGTTCACGTATGCCTGGTTACGTCTGGTTCTGGCTGGCCCCATTTCCAGTGACAATTTGCGACTTGCGTTTATCTCTTTAGTTCAATATTTTATTGTTCTCCTTTCGTTTCAATTGGATGGGCATCGTCCTGGTTGGGTCGCTAAACCAACTGGGACTTGAAGTTGTCCTTATGGTGGGCTGGTCACTCCGTGGCTTATTATTCTGTTACTGGTGCTGATTGCTGTTATAGTGCATGGTTAGTGGATTAATGGTCTGTTACTGGGGGGACAGACTGTTGGTTTACTATTCTGTGTACTGGGTCATTTACTGTTGGATGAGTGGCTGTTGAGCCATTCACTCTTCTTATGATGTTCTTTATGGGCCTGTGTAATGGATATTTTATGTATCGGGTTATGTCGGGTTATGTTATTAAATAAATACAGATTATGGTATACATTTATAATTTATAGTACAGTGTAGTAATAATTATACTTATTATGCATAGTATAATAAGTATTGATGAAATAAGGGAATACTAAATATTATACATTATAGTAAATATTCTATTACTTATTACACATATTAACATAACATAATACACAGTGTATAGTAAATTATACACACTAACAAAACTTATTACTTAGTATGCTATGTATATTATATTCTATTACTTATCACACATTACTTATTATATTCTATTACTTATTGCATATTATACTTATTAGGTCATTACTTATCACACATTACTTATTATATTCTATTACTTATTAGATTATTACTTATTACACATTGTATGTTATATTCTACTTATTATGTTATGTGTAATAAGTAATGGTATACTAATAGAAATATTAAATATTGCATATTATACTTATTAGATCATTACTTATTACACTATGCATATTATATTCTATTACACTATGCATATTATATTCTATTACTTATTACACATTGCTTGTTATATTCTACTTATTATGCTATGTGTAATAAATTATAAATAGTAATTCGTGATTTCTTTTTTATGAAAAGGAAAGAAGAGGATTTGCCGTACACAGGCAGAACATTCGTGGTCACAGGAACAACAAAAACACCAAGAGAAGATTTAGTTAACAGAATAAGAGAATTAGGAGGGAAAGTCACTCTGGGAATATCTGGGGTTACAACATATTTAATAGCAGGAGAAGAACCTGGCCCAGCTAAACTTAAAAAAGCAGTTGCCCATGGGACAAAAATACTATCAGAAGAAGATTTCATAGAAATGACCAGTCATTATATAATACTACCAATAGAAGTAAAGAAGAGTAAACCAGAAGTGTACTCAAAGGAGAGATGGTGTGATAAGTATAAGCCAGAGACATCTTCAGATATTCTTGGTAATAAACAGACTATTACACAACTAAAAACCCATTTATTATCTATGTCTAGAGCACCCATTCTACTCACGGGGAGTTCTGGGTGTGGTAAGACACTCTCAGCATATTTAATAGCAAAAGAATTAGGGATATCACTGATTGAGTATAATGGGGCTGATTATAGGAACAAGCAAGAAGTATCAATAATAAAAGGACTCTCAACACAGAAATCACTTACACATGGGATACACTTACATAAGAATAAAGCACTCCTTATGGAAGAGATAGAGAATATGACATCAAGTGACAGGGGCGGGTTACAGGAAATACTGAATTTATTCAAGGAGACTAAAATACCGATTATACTTACTACTAATAATAAGGGCAGCCAGAACCTTAAAACAATTATTTCTAAGTGTAAGGTTATACCGTACAGTAAAATAGACAGTAGAAGTATTACTAACTTATTAAAAACCATAACAATTAAAGAGGGAATATCTGTACCAGAGAATACTTTAATGCAAATATCAGTGACAGCAGGTGGTGATGTAAGATATGCAATAAATATGCTGCAGTACTTAAGCAAAAAGGATCAGATATCAACTGAAGATATAAAAATAATGGGCAAGCATATTACAAGTAGTAATTTATTCGATGTAACTAAAGAAATCTTACAGTCTTATAATTCGCCTGCACATAAAATCAATTTATTCTTTGAAGAACCTTTATTTGCACTTCTCATGGTGTTTGAGAATTATTTAGGGGAGGATACGTTAAAATCAATTGCAAATACGGCAGATACGCTTAGTACAGCAGAAATAATCAGTGGTAGAATGATTAACTCAGATGAAAAAAGACTATTCCCAGTGGCAGCGTATTATACTGCAGTTAAGCCCAGGATTAAAATATCCAGTAAATTAGCATTTAGTAAATACATTGGCCAAATATCTGCACAGAGTGCATCTAAGAAGAAAATGGTTAGAATAATCAATGAGTCTACAAAGAGAAGTTTTCGTGGTGGGTGGTCTGTCCTGTATAACTGGCTTAGTACTATGCTTATGCTGGAGAGTAAGAATACCCATAAAGAAGATATTCTAGAATATATTCATGCATTAAATATGGATAAAACAGTTCTACAAGCACTCAGTGAATTAACTAACATAAAAATCAAACCAAGCACACTTCCATTAATAAAGCCACAGAAGGAGTAGGACCATTAAATCTATTTTTGTATCCATGGCGTGTGACAGAATTTAAAATAGTATTATAATACATAAAGAGAAAATGTTTTATTGGTAATGAAGAAATTACAGCAGAAAACCAAAACAAAGGATAATTATTTAGAAGAATTAGAGAGCGTAAACTATAAAACATCCTTAGAAGCAAAGAAAACACTTAACAGTATTCTTAGAACTACGGACAAAACCACGGCTATGCTGTATGAACAGAGAGAAGTACTTGAAGACATAAGAAATGACTCGTACACAGCAAAGGATAATTTAGAGAAGAGCAAAGGATTGACAGTTAAAATGAAAAGAGCAGGAAAACTCATTGTAATTGGTGATAAAGTCAGTGATAAATTAAAGAGTATTTTTAAATCAGCACCAAAACCAAAGCAGAACTTCCCCTCATTCACTTCACCAACAGACCATGCAGCGCCAGACTCAGAAGAATTCCCCACAGAAGAAAAGGAAATAACAAAAGAAACAACAAATGATGTACTAATATCTATAAGAAATGGGCTTAAAACCCTACACAGTAAGCTTGATAAACAGAATAAAGAACTGAACAGTCAAAACCCATTAATCCAGGATATAACAGAAACCAACAAGAAATCCTCAACAGAAGCAGAAAAGGTAATGAAAAGTCTTAAAAAAATATAACCCAAAATAAATGAAATTATTATAATTTTATAATGAAAAAAAATTAGCATTGCTCAGAATAGAAGCAGAATTTAAAGAATTAGTCTACAGCAGTAATGAAAAAGTCTCTTTATTATGTGAAAATGAGAGTTTTATTCTTGTGTATACGCTTACCTTATTAGATGGTTATTATAAAAATCATACTTATGTGTTTAATATTAACATACCACAGAATTATCCATTCAGTCCTCCAAAACCTGTCTGTATAACAAAAGTACTGCACCCATCAATTGATGACTTAGGAAGGATTTGCTTAAACATAACGAGAGAGGATTGGTCTGTACAGCAAACTCTGCAAGTGGTAATATTTGGAATATCTTCAATATTTTATGATGTACCAACTGAGAATCCATTCAATCAGAAAGCGCATTCTTTATTAATGAAGAATCCTTCTGATTTTATAAAAGAGGTGAATTTAGTATATAATAGTAATAAAATATAATACACACTGTGTAAAAAATAAAAATAAAATGAGCAAAACTTATTACTATTTACACAATGTATAATAAATAATGTAAAATATAATACACATTGTGTAAAAAATAAAAATAAAAATGTTTAAAGTACAGAGAATTACTCAGCATACAGTAAAACAATTGTATAACCAGAATACGTACTCTATACATATGCTTATTTATTCTATTATATTATATATTAATAATATATTTATATGTAAATTAGTATATAATAGGATAATCCTATCTGTACACATATCAGAATACGTTATAATAATTATTTCTACTGGTTTACTTTTTTATGATTATAAAAAAAATAATTATTTAACTCTTATTAAGGAAATACCTATTAAAGGCATTTTATACAGTAAATGTGCTGATGAGTATATTATACTGTGTATACTGGATGGCAATAGAGTTATAAGTACTATTTACAATACAAAATTACTAGTAGAATATAGGATAAGTAATAGTATATGTATAAAAAATTATGTAAATCCTGTACTAAGTGTTATAGAGAGGGGTAAAAATATTCATGGAATAGAAGAAAATAGAATTTGTGTAGAATATTCTGATCATAAAGTATATTTAAGGAATTCGGGTGAGTGTTTTACTGAAATTTCAACGGAAATATTTGATAAAGGTATATTAAAAAGCAGAAAAACTGTTAGAAATATATTTATAGATAGGAGAAATCTACTTAGAATAACACCAGGCCAGATTACACATATAAGAATAAGCACACACAGGAATATTCTAGCAGAAAAAACGAGCTATACGAGGATATCAGAGACTTCTAATGGACTAATAATATATACAGAAGGTGTTTCAGGTTATAACATATACAGAGAAGAGTATAAATATATCTTAGAAGTACTAAACCCACGGGATGAAGTGGATTTAAAGGAGTCAGAGAAAGATAGAAAACATTCTAAAGAAATAGTATTTGGTGAAGGGCTTCCTTCTGTTATATTAACTCCTGTGCTATACGCATACATAACAGAAAAATATATTCATCAATTATTATATACAGGCACTGTAGAAGTGTTTATACGAAATAATGAGAATATAGAGTATGTTAGGTCATTTGGGCCTATATCTGTGCACGGTTTAACTGACTTTTACTGTTTTTCTACATATACGTCATCATTAGTAGTACTTGTATATGAAAATTTACACTTTGAGGTAGTAGAGTATTCATACAAAGCAGAAAACTGTTCATCATTACCTGCGCCAGATGGAATAGTTGATGTAATGCGGTTTAGGAAAGATATTGTGATAAAATACGATTCAGGCTATGCGAAATACTCCCTTAACAAGAAAAAGGTGCTTGAACAGATGGATTTAGATGTAGAAACAGGAATACTTCACTCATTTGATGCACCAAATATGAATGTACAGCACTCTCCCGTGATTTTTACTAAATCCAATGATAATATTATATCTGTACACTGGAGAAATTCAATTTTAGTAAGAGATAGCACTATTAACAATTTCTATTTATTACACCGTGGGTACATATATTCAAAGGGGTTTAGGCTAATCCTAACAAAAGAAGAAATTTCTTTTCCTTTTACAATATATTCACTTTCTGTTTATAATACAGCAGAAAGAAGTACTGTCCTTGTATATTTGTCTAGTGGTAGCATACATCTACTTTCTGTTGTTAATGGGAGTGTAATTGGAAGATTAGAATTATACCATAAAATATCTTGTAGTTGTTTACGCATGCTATCACTTGACTCGTTTTTATGTATTACAGGAAATAATACATTAACGGTTTTTGGTGGTGATGAGTATATTTATCCAATATTACGTGTAAAATTACCTGGGATGATTGAGGATGTTTCTACTTCACAAAATAATATTTTGGTTGTGACAGATAATAATGATATATACTGCTTAGATAAGATAGATATAAGAAATTCTACATACACTGACGACCCTTCACTAATTAATGTTGTACCTATAGAATATTAAACGTATTTTTAATTAAAATTTCCGTTATTTTTTGTATTTTCAGATATTTAACTTTTAGTAATTTTCGGGTATGAAAAACTTGTACACAATTTTTATTATAACTGAATACTTTTGAAAATTTAAAATTATTAAAATTTATTTAACTGTGAAATGTAGTTCTTGTTAATTATTCTTATTATAACTGACACCATGGGAATATACCTAAGAGTAGTAAATCTATGAATATAATGAATTACTCTTGGAATAAACCATTTCTTATAAATGATAGATCTACTTTGTGTCCAACTAAATCTCTGATATTATTCATTTGTCTTCCTATCATAACAGGCCTTTCTAAAGAAATACCCCATCCAATCACACGGACATCTTCTGGGTACCCCATTGGAAGAAGCATTTCTGGCCTAAACATACCAGAGTTGCCTATTTCCATCCACCTTTTCATTTCTTCATGATATCCGAATACTTCCATACTTGGCTCTGTATACGGATTGTACGCCGGCTTATACTTTATCTTGCTTATTCCTAGCTTCTTAAAGAACTCTTCCATGAACCCCATTAAATGCGAGATTGTTAGGCCAACTCCCATAATTATGCCTTCTACCTGATGGAACTCTGCTAAGTGCGTGGCATCAAGTGTTTCATTTCTGAACACTCTGTCAATTGAAAAATACTTTCTGGCATAGTCATCTGCTGTAGCACTGCTGAAATCTATATCCTGTGCTATTTTGTACAGCAGTCTTGTTGTCACGGCAGTGGTGTGCGTTCTAAGAACATTCTTCCTTGATTCCTCTACACTCCACGGAGCCTTGTATCCAGAAGATCCATAGCCACCCACAGTGTGCACCGTCTCCACGCGCTTTAAATACTCACTTTCTGGATCCTTTGCATACGCTGGGTCTGCCATGAAAAATGTATCCTGCTCATTCCTGGCTGGATGTCTCTGTGGCTGGAATAATGCATCGAAATTCCAGAATGAGGATTCAATGTATTTCCCTGCATCCATTTCTTCAAACCCCATTAGTAAAAATATATTCTTCACCTTCTCCCTTTCCATTGACAGTGGGTGCAGTGCTCCGCCATACTTTGAAAGAGTAGCAACAATGTTGAAGTTGTACTTCTTAAGATTACTTGCTAATTCTATCTTATTTATCATTTCAACTGTTATGTCACTCACTGCAGCTTCAGATACAGAATATTTCTCGCCTTTTCTTAAGATATAGTGCGTTGTTTTCTTCTGAATTAAAAGCTTTCGTTTCTTTAACTCTGTGATTTCTTGGGGTGTTAACTCTCCTAAGCTTTCTAATTGTTGCTTCGTTAAATCCTTGCTAAAATTTTGATTTCTTGCTAGTTTGCCATTGTCTATTTTCAGTATTTTCATACGAAGCCCGTTGTTTTTTCCTTTCTTTATAAATTCAAGAATTTCCTTCTCTGTTTTTCCTGTAAATTGCTTACTCTCTTTCAATTTATTAACAATTTCCTGATCACCCATTGATGCCTCAAGTATAGAATAAATAATATACTCGGCCGAGCCATATTGTAGAATATCCTTAGCCTCTTCTGTTGTCACTATCTCTTCCCTTTGAACAGGACTGCTGGTAATCCTCTCAAATGATTCTAGCCTCTTAACTGCCCCTATTATTTCTGTATACTCTCCTTCTATTCCAGTGGTTTCTATTTCTTCTGTGTTTTTTAATGCAGTCAGTATTTTCTCTTCTACATTTTCCATGGTCATGCAGTAAAAATCCAGAAAAATAATTTATTATTATTAGAGCTAAGCTAATTTGCTTGGATAAAAATAACGGATTATTGCTAAAAATAGCATACCAGATAAGAATTAGAAGGTTTATGCAAATAACAGATAAAAATAGAAGTATTTAGAAATTCAGAGTAGTTTTAGTTATTGTTTTATATTTATATATTACGCAGTCTGTACTGTATTTGGTGCTTTAGGTATTTCTTCAATAATTGCTGTGCACACTTCAGTAACCAGCGCATCACTCTTTGATAATGACCACTCTTGTATTTTTTTAGACATATCAGTTATTGTTGTTATTTTAGTAAGTGCCTTAACCACCTCCACTAATAAATGATGCGGCGACTGCTTACTATGGCCATCTATATGATCATCTTCCTTGGATTGAGATATTTCGTTTTCTGATGCAGTCAGTGTGTGCCTCTCAATTAAATATGACTTAATCACTTCACACAGTATTTTCATTGGGCTTTCCCTCTCTGCTGCCTCTTCAAAGAGTTTTTGTGCAGTGGCTTTTATGTCTGAGTCATCCAGAAGAAGAAGAGAAAGTGCCCAGTAGTTGTCCTTTACTTTAACCATTCCACTTCTTAGTAGGTGCCTAATAAGCACTAAAGCAGTCATTTTTACTTCCTCTGACTGGTTCTTTAGGGGCAGGAATAAACTATTTCCTGCATTTTTTACTAAACTGCTGAATGCCATAACTGAGTCCGCAATAATTACCAATGCAATTATCTGCAGGTGGTCAGATCCGGTTTTTAGAATATTTATAACATCATTCATAAAACGAGAGCTGCACTCACTGCTAATGCTCATTATTTTTCCTAAAGACAGTAAAGAGACTTTTTTGACTGTTTCATCTGGGCTGTAAATTCCTGTCACAACGATATCCAGCAGTCCCTTCAGCGCAGAAGTTTCTCCAAATAATATTTCGTGCTCCTTTGCAAAAAACACACGATCTGCCATTTCTTCTTGCTCTTCTGTTGTGTTTTTAAAACTGTTCCTCTTTGATCCTACGCTCAGTCTCCTTTCTCTGATCTCCATGTTTGAAATGCTTTCTTTTCTCTTTTTGCTTGCGCTGACAGGAGTTTTTGTTTTTGCCTGATTATTCCACGCTGCTTCAACTCTCTCCAGATGCACTGCCTGCTTTATCGCTATGTGTCCAACTGCAAAAATCACAGGAAGCGGATTTTCGCTTGCAAGAAGTGTATCAAGCACCTCAACTGCTAGCTCATCTGGATTCATACTGATTAAATACGCAGTATCAATTACTGTCTGTACTATTTCCAGATTGTTGTTATCTGCTAAAGAAAGTGCATTTACCACTGCACGAATCGTCTCCGATGAATTTCCTGATCTATAGTCAAGATTACCAAGAATTCTAATTGCCTCACATATTATAGACCTATCCGTGCTCTTCCCCAGTACTGCGTAAATTCTGGGCAGCGCACTTTCAGTTACTGACCGGTCTGTAGTGGACAGCCTTCTAAGTAGGCGCAGATGCATTAGAACATCTTTTTCCTTATCTATTTGGTAGAACAAAGTGTTAATCGCTTCTATTCCAAGTATTCCTCGTAGTGTAAGGTCTCTAATAGTCCCCTCATACGCTAAACTGTCTGAATCAAAATGAATTAAAAGATCTATTAGCTTTTTCGGGTTGCCATCCACCATTTTTCTTATTTCCTCTGAAAGAACATCTGCTGCATTGCGCCCATCTAGTGTTAGTCTCTGCCAAGAAAATAAAAACAGACTTGGGAATACTTCTAGCGCATTCTCTATGCCATATGAATAACACAAAGATACATATTGTATTATTTCTGTTATTTCGCCTTTACTACCAGCCTTCAAAAGTTGCTTTATCACCTCAACACTCGTATGTATTGCCTGATAAAAAGAAGTGGCACTGGCATAGTACGCCGGGTCTGTTTTTTCGTGCGCTTTTAACCTCTGCAAATTAAGCATTCCTCCATCTAGTACATACGGATGGCTTTCTAGTGCTCGCTTAAAGAAAATAATTGTTTTCTTTCTTACCATCTGGGTTTTGTCCATAATCCTTCCGTGCAGTGAAGTGTACACCCGTTCCTTTAAGTTTTCAAGAATCCCATTGTTACATAATATGTCTGTAAGAGACTGAACCGCCCGTCCCCTGCAAAAGGGGCTTACATCCATTGTTCTTTCTATAACAGCAGAAATAATAGTTGCCAGCTCTTTTTCACCCTTCCTCTCCTGCTCAATCTGTGCCTTTAGGGCTTTTGATATTGAAACAGCAGACTCACTCGCCGAATTTCTAATGCACTGCACCTCAGATGTTATACTCTGTAGAAGAGGATTGATTATATCAGAAATGCCCTGCTGCCTAATTGATTCACATACTTTAAGTATAAGACTGCTATAGTTCTTTTGAATCACCGTGTCTTTACTGTGCTCACTCTCCTGAAGTAAATATTCTAAAATTTCCCCAAGTAAATTTTCTTCTTTTGCATTAGAATCACTCACACCCGCACTAATCTCTTCTTTATCACTCTGTACATTAATTTTTCTGAGTGCACTAATATACAAAATTGTCTCTGTTAAAATACTAGTTGTGTGCTCATACTGTAGCATACTCAATGAATTGTACATAATTGATTCTGTGCTAAACTCAATCTCTTCAAATATTTTAAAAACTGCGCTTTTTACTTCTATCTGTGCCTTTTTCCCTTCTAACGACTTGAAAAGCACCTTACACAGTAAATCAAAATTACCTGAAACTTCCCCACACAGATCCCTGCTTTTACTAATTATACTAAGAACAGTGCTAGAATCCGTTTCAACCGTGTCAGGCTTAAAATACGCCGGAATTGTGCTTAAAAACACAGTTGTGTTGTCTATATTGCTAAAAATACCTGTTATAATCTCCTTTTTTAACGGATGATTATGTAAGTTAGAAAACAGCTGAGTGTACTTATCTGGCTCCTGACTAATCGGTACGTCTTTAAGATGAGAAATAAGCAATTCTAGCTCTCTTCCTTCTGCCATTTAAAATAAAAATGACAAAACAAAATTGGCTTAAATTTATTTTTGTATTTCTTTCCTACTAATACAGCTATAATACAATAAAATATATTTCTCATTTTTATTACAAGTATATAATAATATTTATTATGAATAAGTTATACTACAGTAGAAATAATCTAAAAATAAAATAAACTGCTCAGTTTTTGTTAATAATCAGGTACACCACTGTGCCTGTATTTATCATTATTTCAACTATACTTGATATAATAAAGAAATATTTTAGATATTATCTATGAACTCTGCTATACTGGGCTATTTAATATATATTGTCTGATGTATTTTTAGTTGGTTTATATATTCATAATAAATTTATGAGACTTACTAATACGGTAGTTTATTTGTGTAAATGTCTATGCCTTTCTATTATTCTGTTTTGTTGATGGGACTAAATTCAGTACTAGTGGCTGAATAGAGTCTACATAATAGATTCCTCGCTTTTCAATTTGTAAAAAGTCTCCTTTTACTGCGAACTTAATCCTTTCATCGCACTCAAAGGTTTCTTTGTGCACAGAGTTCTCGTTAAACACCTCAGTTATACTCCTTTCGTCTAATTTATCCACTGAGATTAAATCACCATACTCTACGACTGTTGCTGTGCATGTTTCCACAGGTAGCCACGTAAGTCTGGCTTTTGTATACTTGGGGTGAACTTCATGAGGTCTTACTTTCATAGGAGACATTTCAATTATTTTGAATGTTCCTAGTCCCATGAGTGTAATATCATCTTCAAGAGAAACAGTGCCAAGATCGTTAGACGATACATATATGGACTCTGTAACAACTCTGTCGCTGGATTTCAAGTCATTTACATCTGCTACGATCTGAATGCAGTGCATATCTCCTTTGCATATTCCATGAATTTTATTTGCAGTTTTTTCTACTATTTTAGCATTGATTGACCATAATTTATCCCACTCCAAAAGAACTGTATTCTTTGATGGGCCTTGCATGATTACATACTCTTTTAGTGCCTGTTTTGTGAGGCCTTTCCTGAGTATTCCTCTAATTGTTGGCATTCTTGGGTCATCCCACCCGCATACCTTGTGGCTTTCTACTAGCTGCTTTAGAGACCGCTTGCTTAAAACTGTTTTTTTGAAATTTAGCCTAGAGAAGTCCCATATAATAGGCCTATTCTTTAAGTCCAGCGCAGATATAAACCACATGTACTGGGCATTTCTATCACGGTACTCATTTGTTCTTAGTGTAAGCGTAATTCCTTCTATGCTGTCAATCACTGGACATGCAAAGTCATATGTTGGATATACTCTGTATTTTGCTCCCGTGTAGTGGTGCGGAGTTAAGTTCACTCTGTATATTACAGGATCTCTCATAGCCTTGTTTAAGTCCTCCATATTGATTTTAGCCCTTAAACAGTAATCATCACACTCGTTTGTGCTTATCATTTTGTTGAAAATGTTCATATTATCCCGAATAGAAGCAGTTCTGTTCTTTGAGTGTACACCCTTGTCCCTTTCCATTCTCATCTGCTCAACCGGTGTGTTGTCACAGTATGCTAGGCCCAGCTCTATCATTGTTTTAGCAGAACTAAGCAGAAATTCAAAGTTGTCGCTCGTACGCGTATGCGCATTTGCCTTTATGCCAAGTGATGCAATGTCCTCCATAATACTCTCCTCAAACTCTTCGTTTTCTTTCGTAGGGTTTGTATCGTCCATCCTTATTATTAACTTTCCATGATACTTCTCTGCAAAGTATTGGTTAAGCAGCGCAGCCTTGGCGTGGCCTATGTGCATATAACCACTTGGCTCTGGTGGAAATCTAGTTACTACTCTATACCCCTCTGGTAAGCCGATATCAAACGATGCTTGATCATCTGGTTTTATGTCCGCTTTCTTCTGCTTCTCATACTCTTTCATAATTTCACTCTTCTCTTCTAACTGTTCAACATAAAATGCATTTAATTTTACCAAATTCTTTAGCTTCCCTGCCTTCTGTAAATTCACAAAAATAGTCTCTGAGTACAGTAAAAAGAATAAAAGCGTCTTCTGAATAGGCTGAAGTGCCTCTAAATCAGATTCTTCCAAAACATTTGACACTCTGGTTATCTCTGGATATGGCATTCCTACCTTCCATCCGTTCAAATACTCCATTGAGTTAGTTGAAATGCTAGGAATTCTCTCTAATAAATCCATTAATGATGAATAATTAAAGAGCCCTTCCTCTTTTCCTGTTGTATATTCTAATTCTATGTCTTTACACTCTTTAGCCAAAGCAAATGCCAAGATGTGGTGCCTTCTAGTGTGGTTATACAATATTTTTACCATAAAAAAAGAGAAAAAGAAGATTCATTAAATTCACCGCATCTCTTCATATTATAGAAACCCACAAAAATATAAAGTATTCTTGGCCTAATTTTGTTTCCTTACATATATATTCAACAAATTCTGTCTATTCATTCTTATTGTTTAAAAATACAATATTGCATGCATAATATACTCCGAAAGAATTTCTCTGCTTTCTATTTTATTCGCACGCTTTCCAACAGAAGAATACTTTTATTTTTCATTTTTTCTCAGATACATCCATGGATAAAGTCAAAAGATACACAAAAGATGTAAAAATAGGAGAAGGAACCTATGCAGTGATTTACATGGGAAAAGAGTATCTTGTGAATCCAGCTGACGCATCTTCTGAAATAATCACAGAAACACCTCCACATAATGCACTTCCGGGTAGGCAGGTGGCTATAAAAAGAATTAAAAAAGATGCAACACAATTAGACATAGAAATGGCCACATTAAGAGAGATAAAATACTTAAACTATCTAAAATCGGAGTATGTAATTGAATTATACGACACAATTGTGCAAGACAGGCACATCCACTTGATATTGCCGTATATGGACAGCAATCTCGAGGTTATAATCAGAAGTAAAAAACTTATATTTATGCCACAAGATGTAAAAGCATGGATGCTTATGATTTGTAAAGGATTACAAGAATGCCATTCTCGTTTTATTATACATCGTGATATTAAACCAAATAACATACTTGTAAATAAAAATGGAGAGCTAAAGCTAGCAGATTTTGGAATATCTATAGACATAGGATTTCCGTTGCGTATGATGACACCTAACGTAGTGACTCGGTGGTATAAGGCGCCTGAAATTCTTTTAGGGTGTAACAATTATACATTTGCTGTAGATATATGGGCACTTGGTTGTTTATTCGCTGAACTATTACAGAGAAGCCCCTACTTGCCCGGTAAATCAGATGCCCACCAATTAGAATTAATGTACACCTCAATTGGAACGCCCACGGCTGAAGAATGGGAAGAAATAGGCCATAAAAAAGAAGGACTAGAACTGCCTGCGCATATACCTAGATGTAATTTTTCATTGTGCTTTGGAGCAGCAGGCTCTGATGCAATTGATCTGTTAAATAGAATGCTTGTGTATGTTCCCAGTAAAAGAATAACAATAAGTGAAATATTAAACCATCCCTATTTTACTAATTCCCCTGCACCAACCCCTCCACACCAACTCCCATTTGATTCAATATCACCAGGCGAGTAAGTTTTAGTTTGAATATATTCTGAGAATATTCTACAATTTTTACAGTATTTTTATATTTGCTGTATAATTTTTTTATGGATGAAAGAGCACAACTCATACCAGCAGCCAAATTAATGGCTCATCTGTCTTTAATAGATAAAGAAGAGAGAATAGACAAAGAAACAATAACTATTCTATCACAATTCACTGAAAAGTACATTAATGATATACTAACAAGATCTGCACTTTTAGCTAAACACAAAGGCAACCAAGTGGTCACTGCAGAAGAAATTAAGTTTGTATTAGAAAAAGAATTTGATTATTTCATTGGGACAGGAAACTAAATTAATTTTATTTATTTGGATTAATATTATTAAGTATAACAGTAAAATTAATATAAATCATTATATTTAGAGGATATTCTTTATAGTAATAATTATTTACTATTTTAGTATACGAAAATAAATCATTCTTTGTGTATAAAAGCATAGATAGTCAAATCTAATTATTGTGTATATACGGTTAATCTAATTAATTGTTATAATTAATGTTGTTTGGTTGTTAATTGTTCTGTCTGGCTTAGTATTTCTTAAATCTTCTATTTTCCTAGTCTCTTTTCAACTGTGCTGCTCTTATTAATATTTAAGTAAAATTGTTTACCCCTATACAAATATATATGAAAATAAATATACCACAATAATTAGTGTTATAAATATAATAGTCTTCCAATCCAATTTATTAGAAGACTTCTCTTTAATTGTTGTTATATTGTTGTCTTCTGTTAAATCAGTAATTACTTAATTTATTATAATTCTTTAATATTGCAGTAATTATGAAAGTGTTATAATAAACAGTAAATATAATTGATTTTATACTGTGCATATACACTAATATACATCAATATAGTAATAATCATTTGTATATTAAGTGTATATACGTAAGTATATAAATTCTAGCTATTTATAATAAAAATGAATTTTAAATATTCTTATAAAGCTATAAAATTGAAATATCTTCAGTGAATGGGTTTATAAAAAAATAAAGAAATACAGAAATAGAAATTATTGTAAAAATAATACAGACGGATTATACTAATAATATATTAGAAACACAGATTTATATGAGAAATACAGAAACGAAATCATGTAAATAATTAGACATAGAAAACAATATTATAAGACAGTCAATATTGCTTTATTATCTTAAAACAGTTTATTGATATAAGGTTTGAGGGGCCTCGAACAGATGGATGCC
>NW_013524647.1:570648-572047 GCF_000250985.1 Nematocida parisii ERTm1 | reverse complement strand
GCTTCAGCGTTTTTATAATTATTCTCATCCAGCAATGCCAGACTTCTTAAGCAGTAGTATGGATTTATTCTTTTTTTAATCCATATGTCACCAATAGTCTCTTTTCTTTTTAAATGTTTTTTTACATTATGATTATATATATCCACTTCTTTAAAACTATACCAATACGGCCCATGCTTTATAATATATTCTACTAAATCCTGTAGAATATTTGAATAAAATCCAGTATTTTTCTTTTTATACAAAGAATTCTGCGCATTAATTAGAAAATCGGCAATAATATACAGTCTTTCAGTAATGCAATCTCCAAGCTCTTTAACAAGAATCCATATGTTCTTAGTATTTTCCTTCTGCCAAAATAAAACAAATTTTATACGCGCTTTCTCAATATCATTACTATCAAGAATACTATTGTATAGAGACGTATATTGACCGGTATTTTGGAAATTAAAATCTCGTCTTAAATTGTGTGGATCTTCTTTTCGATTGGACTTATACTCCAAAAGAGTCATAATATAATATTCATGACTGGCATTTTGAAAAAGCCCATAGTTCTCAAATTCATTTACTCTAAGTCTGGGTAACTTAAACACTCCTCTATTCAAAATCATCATATTCATACGATTTTCCCCATGCGGATATGCGCTAGAACCCGGCTGTGGTGTATTTTCTGCATAACAATGTGTGCTTGGATTCGGTTGATATGTGTTTAATGCAGAACAATGTGTGCTTGGATGCGGTTGATATGTGTTTAATGCAGAACATTCAATATTATTTGGCTCTAACATAGTTTGCTGCATTTTTTGTGGTGTGTTTAATTGATCTTCTCTTTTTCTTTTATGTTTTCTTCCTTCTAAGTTTATTTGGTCTGTTGTACTGTTTATTAATTGCACAATTATAGATATTGTAATGAGTGCTTTTGTCTTATATCTCATTTATAGTTAAATTATTTTTAAATGCTTGTTAAATATTTTCAATTTTTTGATAAAATAGAGATTAATTAAAATAAAGGGGAATATGCATATAATTTGACAGCTTTTTTGAAATATACTATCCTATGAATATAACTAGAAGTTTTTAATATAATAAAGGAAGTATACTAAATATGTGTCATATTGAAATAGTAAATACACTAGCTCATAATACTAATAAGCCGTAGAATATTCTATAATTTGTTTGCTAAACATAATTCATCTGTGAAGAGAAAGTTCTCTATAATTATAAATATACAACTTGATTGAATATGAAAAGAAGAGAAGGTTTCTATTTTCTTTTTATTTACGAACAAAGGAGTACATACAGATGAAGAGTGTCCAGACAGATACAGCAGCACATCAACACATCAGACGGTTCAATACACAGAATACCATACGCCGTACACACCCAGAGACAAAAGAAA
>NW_013524647.1:566328-568841 GCF_000250985.1 Nematocida parisii ERTm1 | reverse complement strand
TTTTTCTGGTTATATCTGTATAACATAGCCAGAAATCACCAACTATTTCTTTTAAGTCACTCTGGATATATTATATAGCTTAGTACACAGACGTATGAAGCGTATATGTACTTAGTATATAACATAAACTCTTTATCCATATGAATAACCCGAATTATCAGAATCATCATCTGCTCCTTTATCTAAATCTTTATCTGAATCAACATCACAATCTAGTACCAGGTTTTAATTTTGAATAAACTTTTTCATCCATTATTATATTATCATTAAAGCAGTCAATCCCCCAATCAGAAGCAATAGCACAAAATACTTTATCTATTGCGCTTGTTTTGAAATTTATCATACTTCCTACAATATTAATAATAGCATTTCTACCAATGAAATAGTTATTTCTATCACCATTATTATAATCAAATGACGAGATACATTTTACTATCTGCTTTTTATCGGATGTATATATAATTCTTCCGAATGTAAATAGATGATTTAGATTTAATTCTTTAACCCTACATAGATTAGAATTAAAAAATGTAATATGGTGCGACGGTTTCTCTTTATATATCATATTTAATCTATCTATTTTGTATATAATGTACTGTTGACTTGCATTTAAATTGATGGCAGCAGGTTGCATTATCACAGGGTCTTCTTTAGATATATGCATACCCACATATTCAGCAGTTGTTTTATCAAAATTAAAATTGATAGTTAATTTTCTCACAATTGAAGTAGTAGTGTAGATGCTTATATGCAATTTCCCAAATATATCAGATTTATGGTTTTTAAGTGTGCCTATTCTAAGATCTGTGTCTGCCGATACTTTCATTCTTTTATTGAATGAAAGCAAGATCAATATTTTATTAACTAAATTATTAGTATCCTTCGTCAGTTTTGAGCTTAAATTTTTTCCTTTTCTTACTTTTTTAATAAGCTTATTTAATTCTTTCTTTATATCTTTAGACATATTAGTTATGTCTAAAATAATAGAAAGCATGCTTAGCAAGCCTCCATTACAATGCTGGTGGGTAAGGCTAGAATTTGACGAATTCTTATGTGTCAAAGTATTAATTAACTTATACCAGTCATAGTGAACACTTAAATCTTCTGTGTCAAATAGGTCTCTGTACTTAGTAAAGAACTGCTTTAATTCTACGGGAGAATTTTCAATTGTTTTAAGAGTGTACTCCATATCTGTGCTGTTATAGAAGCAACAGCAAAGTAGAGTAAGTATGCTAGTTTCTGTCCCAATAGTAAACTTTTCTAAACCAGAAAGATATTCTAGGTTAGTAGGAGAGAAATGCATGGATGGGTTGGATGTATTCCTAGAACTAGAAGCCATGCCAGTTGGGGACAATTCATTATTTTTATAGCAAGTACGTAAAATATCTGGCATGGATAGTTCTCTATGAAAGGGAATAAACACATATTCACTCACATAATTATTAGTACTTTCTATATTTTTAATGATTCCTGCTTCTATATTTAACAATTCTTCATCTATAGGACAGAATATATTATTAAAAACACCTATAGCGGCCTTGTCTGTAGTAGTTAAGTATCCTTGTTTTTTTATTGCTTCAACATGACCTTTTAGTATATTAAATGTTGTTATATGATATTCTTCCATATCTTCTTTACTGGATATATACTCAAATATATATGTTTGTATAAGTAATTTAGCCATACGTACAGCACGTGCAGTATTGAAATCGGTAATAGGATTGAATCTATTTTCTAATTCTTTATCTTTAACTTCTTTATAGAAATCAACTATATTTTTAGTTTGCATGTAATAATGTTTATAATCTATCAAGCATGGTTCATTTTCATCCATTTTGGCCACGTAAATTTTTTTTCCTAGCTTCAATTCGGTACTAAAGTAATTCTTAGTGCCATATTCAAATGTTTTAAGAACAAGCACGTCATGTTTAGCTTCATCTGTTTTTATTTCTAAAGAAACATCTACCCCCTTAGAAAGTAAAAACAAAGAAGCAAGCAGTCTCAGCCTGTCTTTTTTCTCTGGAATATTATTAAGAAAAGCTAAAAATGAATATTTTTCTTCTGAATCAATTGTTGCTCTTCCATCCACTGTAGGAAACATGTCAATTAAACACCTATAAAAATTCAAATATATATTTGGAAAGGGAGGTTGGTTATTTTCTAAACCACGAATGCCATTCTTATCAGTTGTTTTACTGCATTTATAGACATTATTGCCAGATTCACTAGCTGTAACTTCCATTTTATATTTCATCTCTACTTGACAACCAAATCTGCTTAGGTTATATATTTCACCAATCTTGCTAATGGCATATGAGTTTGTAGGATGCGAAGAGTTATGTGGAGATACCATTCTATTCACACCTTTATATGATCCAACAGCAATTCCTTTAAATTCTTTTACATCTTTCCATACCATTCTTGCTTTTATATTTGTTATGTATAATAACACTAGACAGTATCTAAAGTACATATAATTTTTGTTTTTGAGTTATATTTATACTTTTAATTTT
>NW_013524647.1:530610-565532 GCF_000250985.1 Nematocida parisii ERTm1 | reverse complement strand
TTTTATGCTGTATGGCAAGACTAGTACAAATATAGTAATACATGAGTTATCTGAATGATTACATAAACAAGTTAATATGAATTAAATTAAACATGCGGTGTATATAAAGGCGTATTCAAATCTCATTAAAGTGTCTTAATGTGCCTTTTAAAGAATTAACTAATGGTTTCTATCATATGATGAACTATATCTAGTGTAGGTACCAGACACATATCTATGCGAAGTCATCTAGTGCTATAATATGTAAATGTTTAAAGTTTTATATGGCAAGAATAATAAAAAATTAAAATAAGTCTATCCTTTGTATAAGAACAAACAAATTTAAATATAGAAATTCTAAAATAAAATAAAGAAGAATATTGAATTGTTACTTTAATTACTGGACTACTCTTCTCAGACTATGCTTATATAAGCATTATAGTTTAATGCAGTGGTATTGTTAAAATAATGAATGTTTAATTGTTCATTAGTGGTTTTATCTCATTTTGGTATAACCCGAATATACTAAGAATAATTATAGAAATAGCTATAGTTATTAGTATAATAGATAAATTGTTAGTACTCCAGAAATCTGCAATTACTTCCTCATTAGTTGTACGACTAGATTTTCCTCTAATAATTGAAATAAGTGACTTTATGGGGGACATGTAATTCTCAATTACGTTAGTTTTAAATTTGATAGCATTCAGTTCTTATAATTCTTTACATCATTATATATTTTAGCTCCCTTGACTATAAATAAAACTAAATTATTTTTTGCTCTCTTCAGTTCATTCAAGTATTCTTAATCTTATCTATGCTTTCTTTTTCATATTCTTCTATGTCTATTTTATTTTCATATATAGACATATACTGTAGTATATAAATTATATATAGAAAAATAAAGTACTGAATTTTATTCATTTCCTATGGTATGTATTGAAGCATATATTGGAATTATTAAAAACTCAATAAAATCACTATTGGTCTACTCGTTTGTTTTTGTAAGTAATTATAGGGAATAAATATTGTTGTATGCTAAGACCAGCATTGTGTAGCACAAATTAAATAAGAAATTGTTGTTAACCCGAATACGCCAACATAAATTAAATTGATTATACGGTCTATAAATACGTATACGAATTAAATAAAGGTCAAATTTAAGAATGCCTTTCACAAGAAAACAACTTAAGTGCACACATTTACAAGAAAGAGAAAGAAACCAGCTACTAGAAATTATAAATAATCTACTTTATATACTTTATATATTACAGTGTCTGTTATATTTAGTGTGTTATACATAAGAACATCTTATTCGTCTTAATTTTCTGGTTATATGTAAATTATTTAAAATAAAAATAAAGGTGTTTAAGTAGGAATATTTCTGTATAGGCTTTGCATTTAATAATAAAATCTGAAAGTGAAAAAATTCTAATAAAAACATTCTTTATTGCAGTGACTGAATTGCCAAGCAAATTTTGGATTTAGGATAATTTGGGCCGCTGAGTAAATAAACCAGTAAGTAACAGTATTATACTATTTATTATAACAGATTATTTTAAATACTCTTTTGCTACAAATCTATTATAGTATTCCTGATACGAAGCAGATACAGGGGATGCACCGTCGTCTAAAAGCATAGACTGTAAACCCTCTAAAAGGAACGAATGGCCACCTTGCTGTACAATATAGACCACAGGATCAGATATTCTACCATCTACCATATAATCCATTATATTCCGTATTTTTTCATATTTCTTGTCCTGTGGGTTAATGGATGCTCTGCCCTGTATGCCTTCAAATAAATTGCAGGAAGAGTTATTTCCTATAAACACATACGCAATTATACCACAGTCAAGATAGTAAACGCCCTCCGCACCAACCATATTGCCAGAGAGGCGCATGGGCGAGGGAAGTATAACCTCGTCACTTTCAGATTCATTTACATCTGTATCTAGCCGGACAAGTGTGGGATATATTATAGCATCTACTGTTTTCATTGGTTCGTCAATTAATGCCCAGTACGTTATACCTCTTAAATCAGAAGATACATTCTTAAATACCTTATTCTTAATTAGACCGTGTATTAAATTGGGGAACACTGACATAGTCCCCATTAAACCGGTACATTCCGTCACTTCACTTGACATTTTCAGAACTGTTTTTATGCCCATGCCCCGCTGTGCAACTTCTGCATCGAGAGCCTTTAAAGTTATTCCATGAACCAGCCCCAAGATATCAATCGCTGTGGGCCCGAGTCCAATTGTAAAATTTAAAATACGCACAATCCGCTCACCAATAACATTCGTATAAATTGTAGCTATCTGGACAGTCAGCCCCTCCAAAACCAAATCATCTTCATAATCTATTTCAAAGGATATAGTCTTACCACGAGACAGCCTAGATAATCTAATGAGTCCGTCATTTTGCACATCTACCCCCCAGTATTTCTTTATGGCTACTTCGTTTGAAACGCGCACCCTGCAGTACGCATTATTTCCATTGTCTAGCGATAGGTGCTGCATTAAGTCTAAGCGCAGTGCGTCCTTATCCTGTGTGTAATGGCCTATATATGCAGGGTAGTATTTAATGTACCCACCAGTCTTCTCAACCAGCGGAAGAAGAGCAGGTATTTCAACAGTCTTTGAGGTAAGTACGTATATATTCACAGAAACATTAGACTCAACCAGTGAATTCGCCATGTGCTCATAAAAGCTCATACACGGTCTTAGACTGAGTGAAGGTTTGATAATAGCACCAGACTTTAAAGAAGGGGGAGTAGATAAAAATGCAAATACTTCTGCTCTTCTATGCGATAAGTGCTTCACTAGCTTTAATGCCAGCCCGAAGTTGTTTCCAGGCTCACGCACACACTGCAGTGCATACTCTTCTATCTTAGACATTTTACTTAAAATATCCTTTTTTATGTCTTTTATTCTAGCTGTGTATTCTGTGTCCATTAGCATAGGTAAAGCCCCCTCCACTTCATTAATTCTATCTACAATAAGATCTGGCTGATTCAGTCTGACTAATTCTACAACAGAAGAAATAAGTATAATTGTAATAGTTGCCCGCTCGTGAGGATCATTTAAATAATCAAGCGATTCACTTATCTGATGCAACACTGCACTAAATATCCCCTTTTCAATTGTCTCAGACGTACACTCCACCAAAAACATTAAAGATGCCGGTGGAGGAGTGTTCCTCTCTGAGGGTGAGACAAATTCTAAAATACTCTCTGTAAGAATAGGATTGGTACTCACCCTCTTGTTATTCTCTGTATTCTCAGATGGACTAAATACACGAAGTGACCCACCGTATGAATGCAATGGAGAAGGTGAGTCGTTAACTACTCTGCATATAGAACATCTCCATTTATAACCAGGTGGTATTACCTCACTGTATGTATTTAAGTACGCCCTGCAGTCCTTACACCGAGGTATCACCTCAACTCTTTTAACAGGCTGCTCATTCACAGGAAGGATTGTAGTAGATATAATAAAAGGAATCTTTGTCTTTTTCAAATCCGCTCTTTTAGTCGGTGCTGATGTAAATGTAGACCTAGTGTATGTATACTCCAGTGCTTTGATTTCTGGTATTATTTCATCGGTATTTGGAGGTGCTGCTGCTCCGAGTGAACTCATACGATGCATTAATTTTGCAAAACAAAATGCATATAATAAGAAAACAAAAATACAATAAATACAACAAGAAAAGCAGTGAACTTAAAACACAATATATAAAAAGTAATGCATTATAACAAATCAGTTTATTATGTTTAAATATTACACAATGGTTAAATAGTAATGATAATTTATTTATTTCTATGCACCTATTAAATATTACACAATGTATAATAAATAGTGTACTTCTGCTTACTCATTAAATACTATACATTAAGTAGTAAATAATTTACTCATTTACTGTTATTTTAATCATAAAATTAGACCGAATTTATTACACATTTACTATAAAGTAATCGTACTGTTATAATTAAATACTTAATGCATATAGAGTTATAAGTTTACAATTAAAATAAAAATAAAGTTAACCAGAATTTATTACTCCTACCTCATTAAGTCTTCACTAATAGTACTACTATAAGTAAAAATAACTGAAAATTCACTGCTGGGATGCCCTGAATAAATGAAGGAGCTGCTCACTTGACGTGGAACTGTCCGCTGCTTTGTCATCCCTTTGCCTAATAAACCGAGGAAATCTCAAAGAAATTCCCTTGCCATCCGGAAGGTCAAATGCACCCATTCCAGCCGTATACTCAGAGGATACAGAAAATCCTGCGGCAGCCACTTCCCATACAGTGACTGGTTTAAACCATACGTCAGGTGTGTTCTGTATGCTTATCTCTGTCTGTGCTTCTGTTGTAATGCATGATTTAAGCTCCTTACTCAGATCTTCAAGCACTGCCTCACTGAACCCCGTGCCTATCTTTGTGATTGTTTCTACTACGCCATTTTCATTTAGGCACCCAAGTAGAAATCCGCCGTATACGCCCGTTCGCTTACCTTTTCCAGTGTATCCACCTATAACCAATAAATCAAGAGTCTCAAATAACCCAGTGATATAGTCTGACTTGAGCTTAACCCATTTCTGACTCCTTTTAGATGGCTCGTACCCAGAATCTGTCTCGTCAGCTGACTTTACCATAACCCCTTCACACCCACTGGCCAGTGAGTCGGAAAATATCTTGTTCAACCTTTCTAAGTCGTTGGTGCAGAACATAAAACTCTCTGCAATGAATATTTCTCCTTTTATCTGAGTAAAGGATTCATTCAGAATCTTCTTCCTCTCCCGTATACTCATCTTATTAAGAGGCCTTCCCAAGTACAGAATATCAAATATAAACAAGGCAATGTCACTCTCAGACTTACCCGCATTTGATTCTGTAAATTTCCTTTTCCTGTTGGATAGTGTCTGGAATGAAAGGATCTTCTGCGTATCCCTGCAGTACGCAACTACTTCTGCATCAATTATAAAACTCTCGCCGGTTTTATTCGATTTCTTCAGTGAGTCAATTAATTGGTTAAACCTTTCCGTTGTAGATTCTAATCCCCTGCTGAATAATTCTATTTTTCCGTTGAAGTAGTGTGCTTGGACTCTTTCTCCATCGTACTTATACTCCACTAAATATTCACTTTTAAACCTAGCAGAGACAGTTTCTGGACTCTTCTCAGGAATCGCCAGCATCGGTCTTAAAGGATACCCGGGAGTGATTAAATCCGAGGAGAGAGATGAAATTCCGTTAGAAAATACATTTTTTATGATTTTCTCAAATGAAGGCAATTGAGCATATGCTTCTTTTATATCCTCCATTACTTTATTTTCATCATCTGTCCATTCAATCTGATTACTGCATAAATTATTTTCTGTTTGAATTTTTCCATTTTCAGAATCAAAAATAACGGTTTTTTCACTATTTTTCAAACCAAACCGCTCCTTAAATGAAAGCCCCAGCCCGCATAAAATACTCTGTGTGGATAACCCGATTTTCATCTTCCCATCAATAATCCGTATAATATACTTGATCTCTTCATCTACACTGCACCGTGTAAGCAATTCTGCTATTTTTTGCACTTTCTGTGCTGTAGAGTCCTTCCCAGTCATCTCTGAAAGACCCTTTAAACACGAAAATACTTCAGATAAATAAAGAACCTGATTTTTCCTAATAAAGAATAATTTTGGTCTGTTTTTTACCGTTATAACAGAAGAAATATCTCCTTTTTCTTTCTATTTTTTTTTTAAATTTTCAACTGACAGGGAACTAAATTTACTCAGCGCCTTCAATAAAATATTTTCACCAATGTTCATTTCCACGCCATTTGACTCGCTGGAAATTCTGGCAATTGAGAGGTAAACAGACTCAATTAATTCGGTCATATTTAAAGCACTGTAGTACAGGGAGAGTCTTTTAATTATCTCCTTCCTTGAGGATATCCCGGAGAGTGTGTCAAAGCAGAGAGCTGTGTGTGCCCATGTTTCTTGCATAAAAAATTTAAAAAGGGCTCGCCGGGATTTGAACCCGGGACAATCCGATCTGCAGTCGAATGCTCTACCACTGAGCTACAAGCCCTCATTATACAAATTCAAATATATTACTTATTCATGGGGTATCTATAAGTATATAAATAGAAATAAAAATTTATTTTTTATGCGAGTGTTTAAGCTAGCGAAGAGTAAATCTCCTCTGAGCACATCTTCTGTACTTGAATTATTCCATAAAATAGATCTAAAACTGTCATTTATTAATTTTGAGAATATTTCCAGGATTTCTCCTGTTTCTGGTGAATTATTCATTATTGATGGGTTAGAGACCCCTGTTATTGATGGTAAGGTGTACACAAGTACGTCAGATATATTCCATGAGTCAAAATTTGATGTAGTAATAGATAAAACAGATTCAGTCCCTAAGTTATTCCGGTTTATTTATTATAACAGGCAGAATAAGTACCGGGTTCTGCACTATTTAGTATGTAATAGTAATACGTCTGATAATAAGGTTAATTATACTATTACTAATAGTGTAACAGAAGGGTTCATGAATAATTATTATTTTATAAGGGATATTTTATTTAAAGAGGACAATAAGGGAGAAGAAATATTAGACAGGTCCTTTTGGAAGGATATTTTAATACGGAATTTATCTGAGGTTATGTACAATAAAGAATAAGATTTATTACACAATAAATAATAAATAATAAATATAATATAAGATTTATTACACATTATATACTAATTAATAGGCGTACAGTATATTACTTATTACACATTATATACTAATTAATAGGCGTACAGTATATTACTTATTATACATTATATGCTAATTAATAGGCGTACAGTATATTACTTATTACACATTCTTTATTACTTATTACACATAGTATAGCATATAATATATTATATATTACTTATTACACATTCTTTACTACTTATTACACATTCTTTATTACTTATTACACATAGTATATTATATAATACAGTGTTTTATTTTATTTTGTTTATTTTATTTTGTTTTTTTATTTTTTTATAAATTGTTTTTTATTTATTACACAATGGAGAATAAGTTATATAATGAAATTGGCTTTTACGTCAGAGAGAGAATAGATAAAAGACTCCCGTTGAAAGAGTTCTTAAATCATGAAGTGGCAAATTTACCTGCAAATTTAGAAGAAGTTAAGTCCAGAATTATCATTAATTATTACACAATGTGTGGTAATTATATCCTTATATTCTGTTTGTTTTTATGCTTGTTTTTGGTGTTTCACCTGATTTTAATTATTCCTGCAGGGATTTGTTTTTATTTATTTTATGCTACGACAGAAAATAGTGATGATTGTGTAAGAATTCTTGGAACTAATTACACAAAGCTTCATATATATTGTGTGGCCGTTGGGGTTCCTGTGGTATTCTTTATATTTATGCCGAATTCACTTGTTTCTTTATTCTTTACAGCGACTTTAGCAATTATTCTGTGTATTGCGCATATGGCTATGTATAAACCGCCTGCTGGACCAGAAGAGAGGGATATTTAATGGTTTAAAATAGGGTTAATTCGGGTTATAAAAACAAAGTATAATTTATTACACAATACATAAATATAAATAATAATTATTATACATAGTATAATATATAGTATTATTAATACATAGTATAATATATAATAAATATAATATAGTATAAGACTTATCACATATAGCATACCATATATTAATTATTACACATAGTGTATTATATAATCTATTACATATAGATATAATTTAGTATAGATAGCATACCATATATTAATTATTACACATAGTGTATTATATAATTGATCTATACATAATATATTAAACTATTATATAATTGATCTATACATAATATATTACACATAGTGTACTATTTATCATTTACTATACTATATGTACTATATCTTATACTTATTTTATATATATTTAGTATATCATTTATTATACTATGTGTACTATATTTTATATTTTATATTATATGTACTATATTTTATATTTTATATTATGGATATGGCTGTACCAGTAGATATACCACAAGTACATAATAATATGCTAATTACAGTAGTACAACTGGGTAAGATAGTTCTATTACTTATTACTATTATTATTGCACTAATTATACTAAATATACTGTGCCGTATACTAACAGTGATAACTAGTATAGATACGAGTAGAAAGGCTGGTTTATGTGGGGAGGAAGAAGAGCAGCATAAAGATAAGGGTTATGAAGAGACTTACTTAGAGAATACATTCAGGAAGGTAGTTGACTTCTTAACTATTCCATATTAAATTATTTATTACACAGTGCATATTATATAATAATATATACACAGTACATAATAAGTTATACTATTTATTACACAGTGTATGTTATATATTGATAAGTTATAATGTATTATTTATTACACTATTACTAATAAGTTATGATAAGTTATGCTCTGATAAGTTATACTATTTATTACTCTATCACTAATAAGTTTTATGCACTGTGTACTAAGTTATGTGCACTGTGTAATAAGTTATGCTCTGATAAATTATACTATTTATTACTCTATTGCTATTATTTATTATTTATTACTCTATTGCTATTATGTTCTGCGCATCAGCCGTAGTTTAACTTCATAAGTCTCCTTACTTTGCCTGCTGGGGTTTCATGCTTCATCGGCACGATCTCCTCTTCAAATAAGTCCTTGGCCTCTGAGCCAATATCGTTCTCTAAGGATATTAAATCAGCAGGGATCTTCTCAAGGATCCTTCTGACTTCTGAATTCCTCTTCTCCTTCCGGGACAGGTTCGGGTTCTCATGCCGCCGGTACACCGTCCTGCCAGACCCGGGTACAATAATATTCTCTACACCCGAAGTGCTCCCGATCGTTAAAATGTCCTCATACGGCATGAACGTAAGTGAGTGGGCAGTATCACGCCCCATACTGTGCTGTACTTCTGGGTGTAAGTGCTTATTGTACACTATAACACCCGATCGCTGACTCACCGCAAGCTTGCCCGTCTGGCTTATGCTCATCTCCCGGACTAGCCCGGGCAGAGTCATCTCTTGAATGGGCTTGAACATGTTCCGTATGTCCCACGTCTTAACCTCGTTCTTGGACCCAGTATACAGCATGCACCCATCATCAGATACTTTACAGTGGCGTACTCTCGATCGGTGGCATAGAACCTTCGATAAATACTCCGGCGACCGAGGTGACCATAATGAAACAGTCCCGGATTGACCAGTTAAGTATACAACCCCATTTGTCCGGTCGGCTTCTAATGAAGAATCCCGCTCCTTGGTTTTTATCTCAGATACGCACTTCCCGATCGTGGTGTCTTGATACCGTAAGTACCCATTATCAGAAACAGTCGCAAGCAGGAAGTGGTCCTGTAAGAACTTTAAGCTGCGAACACCACGGGCACCTCTTATAACATGCAATTCCACACCCATTTTATCATATACGTACACAGCCTGCGACTGAGCAAGCGCATAAAATGAACCACTGTGAAGGAACGTGCCGTCATACACCTTATCACTAAGAGACCGCTCCGCATTTATTGATAACCCGATCGTATTTATGGACGTAACCCCCTCCTGGCCCATATACATAACAGTATCACCACTTATAGAATACCTAACAGTATACGGACCATCACCCATCCGTAACTTATACACACGCTCTTTACTGCCTATATCCACAGATGCCATTATTTCATCAGTCGTAACTACACCATCAGATATAATCACACCCGTCTTGGTCGTATCAAGTATCCCGTACTTGCTCTTGTTCTTATCATATAATAATTTTATCTCTCTCCCCTGCTGGATTTCTTGCTTCTGCTTCTTCAGTGTCATATAAAATTTTCACTCCCAACATAAATTTAAATTTATGGACGAGGATGAAGGGAGAGGACAAAGAATTGTCTACGACGGGAAGAGGATGAGGAAAGCAATCGCAAGGAGGAATGTAGATTATAATGGACCACTCCTTAAATATAAATTAGAGGGTCGGTTTGGTTCTGTACAGAAACATCCGTTATACTCTATTTATGTACCGCCAGTGACTGGGGCGTGCTCGCTCTCTAATAGTTTAACGGTAAATTTAGCACACACCAGCATAAATAAAATACGGACGCCAATTAACACCATAAGGTACGCACCGAATGGGAGGAGGCTCATATCAGGAGCAGCCACGGGTGAATTTACGTTATGGAATGGGTTCAGCTTTAATTTTGAGACTATCTTACAGGCGCATGATAGTGCGCTCAGGTCAATGTGCTGGACACCGCATGGGGACTATTTATTATCAGGCGACCAGATTGGGGTTGTGAAGTATTGGCAGCCATCGATGAATAACTTGCAGTTGATTGAGGCGCATAAGGAAGCAGTCCGGGATATAAGTTTTGCACCCAGAGGGAACAAGTTCTGCACGGCATCTGATGATGGGACCATTAAAGTGTTTGACTTCCAGACGGCCAAGGAGGAGAGAAGCCTTTCTGGGCACGGGTGGGACGTGCGCGTGGGACAGTGGCATAAGAGACACGCACTAATAGCAAGTGGTGGTAAGGATAATTTAGTGAAGCTGTGGGATCCCAGGGGTAAGGAAATAACGACCCTGCACATACACAAGAACACGGTGCTCTGCCTGAAATGGACAAATGATGGCGAGTGTATACTCACAGGGGGCAAGGACCAGGTGATTAAGATGTTTAACCTTAGGGCAATGAAGGAGGAGTTCACGCATAAGGGACACCAAAAGGAGGCAACTGCCCTGTGCGTACACCCGTGCTTAGACAGCTTATTCGTATCTGGGGGTGGTGAGGGGTCTGTTTATATCTGGCAGAAGCATAATGAGTACCCTGTAAGGGTGATCCCGGATGCCCACCAGAAGACTATTTGGTCAATGGACTTCCACCCGATCGGGCATACGCTCGCAACGAGTTCTGTTGATAATACGGTTAAGTTCTGGATTAGGCCGAGACCGACTGCTGAGGAGGGGGCACTGGATACGGTCGACAGTGTAGATGTAGAGCAAGAAAGGATTCCTGGGGTTGGGTCGGACTTGCAGGAATGAGTGTAAATTTGGGTTATAATAAATATTTAAGTTGAAATTCAGGTTATTTTTGTTTAATTTATCTGTTAAAAAACCGTTTTAAATCATTTCCTGGGAAATTTCTTTTTTTGGAAATATTTTCAGGTTCTGCTTTTGAATTTTTAGAGTAATTCTCTTCATACTCAGTTCTCTTTTGCTGCTTAATAAATGGGAGGTACTCCTCCTGAAGCATCCCCGGGCCGATCAGATTATTAAAGTTAGAAACAGCCCACTCAGAAATTTTCGAAGATTTAACGGCTGAACCGTACCGTGAGTCAATCATAAAAATAGAACCCCAGTCGTTCTTGTGCCTAATGCACCGGCCTAAGGCTTGATTTACAGCCCTAAACGCTTGTTGGTCGTACCACTTGCTCCCAGACCCGTTCATATACTGATTGTTATACTGCTTCTTAAGGATAATACCGTGGTTCCGTATATTAGGATACGGGATACCCACTAATACAACAGCACGGGACTCATGGTCCTTGAAATTAATCCCCTCACTGGCCTTGCCACGGAATACACATAAAAATACACACTTCCCGTTTAAGCACTTGCTCCGGTACTTCCGTAAATTATCCTCAAAAATGCCGTTATCCGTACTTTCCGTATATAGTAATAACTGCTTCTCTAATTTTGATTTTAACAGTGTAATCGTGTTATAATTAGGTACAAAGCATAAGACACCCCCTACACGCTCTAATGAGTGCGCTATATCAGTGATCACCCTGGAAATAGTCTGGAAATAAACAGGGTTCTTGGTCTCCTTATACGTACCCGTAAGCGTATGCCCATTATACTGCCCTACAGTGCGTGTATATAACTGACTATCAGATATAACATGACCAGCAGATAAGAAATACTTAAATGAACCTGAATTATACGTTAACTCATTAACTAACTCAGGGAACGGTTGAAGAGTCCCTGATAAAAGTATCACCGACCGAGCCATCTTATAAATAGGATCAAATTGGACAGCTGCCCGTAGTAGTATAAAGGATACTTTATCCTCAGATATAACCATGCCATAATCCCTCTGCTTACCATCAGATAAAATTAACTTAAAGACAGTCTCTAGCTGGACTAACCACCTCTCCATGAACTCATCTAACACAGAATTCCTAATTAGTCCATTTATATCTGAGAATACTTTATCTACACTCTCCGGTGTAATCCCTAGCTTACTTAACTCTGATAAAATACACTTCTGTGGAATGGAAAGTTCTTGCTTCCCATTTACATCGTAAATCTTCATGTCCTGTGGTACTTCACTTAATAAGTCAGGTACCCCATCAAAATACTCCCTTATCCCTTTAATTATACTAATACACGTGAATACTTCTGGTACTTCAATGGACGCATTAACTGTCTCTGTGGTTAATTTAGTAAGTATCCCGTCCAGTATAATACGCTCTATGTCCACAGAACCACTTGATCTGCATATGTCATCTAAATTATGTGCTTCATCCACTATTATTATACTGCCGTTTAAGTCTATGCCCATGGCTTTTACTATGCTCTTGTTTATAATGTAATTATACGGTGCAAATACGATCGTAGACTTATCCTGCATGTCCTTAGTGTAATAATACGGACACGTACTGCACTCAGACCCTGATTGTATTAAATCTTCAATTGAGAACACGGTCGGCAGGGAGTTCTCCATGGATGATGTCCGTGATTCTTTATCTATACTGTAATACTTGCACTTATTCTTGGAATTTATATCTTTATTCTTATTCTTACAGGCACTGTCTAAGTTCCCTGCTGTACGCACTTCTGGGTTCAAGCATAAATGGGCTCGTGATGCTAGTAGACTCATTTTAGGTGCATGCCTTATGGTCTTGAAGTACTCGATTAATTGCTGGGCTTGTTTTATGGTTCTTGTGGTGACGTACACTTTTACTTCTTTATTTTGCTTGTTCTTGTTAATCCATGCTACGACCGATTCTAAAATGCTTAAAGTCTTTCCTGTCCCGGTCGGACTTTCGATCATACCGGACACGCCCTCTTCAAGGCAGTTAAGGATTGTTCTTATTGATTGCCTCTGTGGCTCGTATAATTCATATTTTGTGGTAATTGTGTATCCTTTTATATTTTCACTGTACATAAAAATTTTAAATTTTTAAATGTTTAAAGATATTCTGGAATATTTAAAGAGTCCAAATGAGGAAAATAACGGAAATAACGGAAATACTGGAGAAAACCTTAAAAACCAGGATAATTATGAGGATGGGTTTGATGCGAGGATTTCTGAGTATTTTAACAGTAGAAATATTGAGAATAAAAGGAAAATTAATGAAAATATTGAAAATAACCCTGAAAATAACTGTAATTTAAAGAAATTACCCGAAAAGGAAAATTCCGTTAATTCTGATGAATTTTTTACAGGAGAAATTGAATTATCCTCTGATGAGGACAAAAATTTAAAAGAGAATAAAACTAAAAAATTAAAAAATGGACCAGAACATATAAAACACTGTGTAATAAATAATGACCATTCAAACGAGTCATTTCTTTGTACACAATCACCAATAATAAGTGTAGAAGCAAAATTAAACATAATAAAACAAAGAAATCCAAACCAAGAATATATTACACTATGTGTAATAAGAAATAGTCAAAAATTGAAAATGGCCGGGATAGTCCTGGGGTATATAATAAGACACAGTGCATCAGATAAAACCGGGTTATATCGGGTTATAACAGATGGAGTGGACGAGATGGTCTGTGCTGTATGCCCTTCTGTCTTACAGAAGTATAAATTAGAAAAGGACTCAATTGTACTGCTTAAGTCGCCGTCTGTGTGGAGAGTGCCATACAGCGAAAATATTTGTGTTTTAAATATTTTCATGTCTAACGTAATTTCAGTTATACCTGAAAAATGAATATAATTTATTACATATAGTATATATACTTATATAATAAAATGCAAGCGTATATTTAATTAAATTTAATCATGAATTATTACATAATCATTTATAATTCTTTGTTATTGAAAATTTTTATTAATTAAAGTGGTAATTTAACGGTAATTTGTTAAAAATTTGTTAAAAATTTTCTGGAATATTTTTGACAGAAAAAGAAATTTCCAGAATTAAAAAAGTATAAATAAAAAAGTATTTTTTATAAAATATGCAAGAAGCAATGAACAACAAGCCAGAATTAGACCAAGAAACACAGCAAGCATTTGAAGAAGTAAGAAGAGAGCACAGTAAGACAAACCCACAGAATGAGAAAGTCACACTCGATGAGACCGTAGTCGGTGTCTCAGAGGGAGAGACCCACTCATTCGATGCCCAGATGGACAATTTACTCAGTATTCTGATTAACTCAGTCTACTCCAGTAAAGATTACTTCTTAAGGGAGCTCATCTCAAATGCATCCGATGCCAATGACAAGAGAAAGAAGGTTACTTATGACGTATACAAGAACATTGATGAGGAGCTCAGTATAAAGATAGTACCAAACAAGCAGAACAATACGATCACTATTATTGATAATGGGATAGGTATGAGTAAGGCAGACATGGTTAATTACTTAGGGAGTATTGCATCCAGTGGAACAAAAGAGTTTAGAAAGAAGATTCAGGAGGGGACTGGTGCAGGACAGTCACTTGATGCACTAATTGGACAGTTTGGTCTTGGATTCTACTCTGCCTTTTTAGTAGCTGATCAGGTCGATGTCATCTCCAGGAAGGACGACAATGCGCCGTACATTTGGAGCAGCAGAGGTCCTGGTGGATTTGTAATTGCCCCATACAAGGGAGACCATCCACAGGGTACATCAGTTATTTTACACGTATCTGAGCAGTGCAAGTCGTACTTAGAAGAGAAAGCACTTGAGAATATAGTAAAAGTGCACTCGTCCTTTGTTAATTACCCCATCTACTTGTTTGTCCTTGCAGAGAAGAAGAGGAAGGTGGCTAAACCAGTAGAAGAGGAGAAGGATGACCAGAAAGATGAAGATGCAGTTGAAGATGCCCCTGAGGAGAAGGACGATGAAGAAACCTACTTTGAAGAGGAGTACAAGAAGCTTAACACACAACAACCCCTGTGGGCTAGAAACCCAAAGGAGGAAACCATCACTGAGAAGGAGTACGAGGACTTCTATAAGGCACTCACAAATGACTGGGAGAAGCACTTTACAGTCAGTCACTCATTCATTGAAGGCAGTGAATTTGACATGCAAGTACTCCTGTTCGTACAGAACAGACAGCCCTTCAACATGTTCGAGGGTGGTAAGAAGGCCCCGTGTAATATTAAACTGTACGTACAGAACGTACTTGTAAGCAATGACTTATCAGAGGCAATCCCTGAGTGGATGGGATTCGTGCACGGTGTGATTAGCTCTAAAGATATCCCGATCAACGTATCCAGAGAGATCGTGCAGGGTAAGTCTGTGATGAACTTAATCAAAAGAGTCGTCACCAAGAAAGTCCTTGATATGCTGAATGACTTAGCCTCTGATAAGGAGAATTACATCAAGTTCTACAATAACTGCAGTGGTTCATTAAAGATGGGCGTGTACCAAGACAGTTCTAACGTGTCCACTAAATTAGCCAAGCTGTTAAGGTATAAGACATCAAAGAGTGAGGATCTGGTCTCATTTGATGAGTACCTCAGTAGAAAGCCTGAGAACCAGAAGCAGATTTACATCCTGACAGGAGTGAGCGAACAAGAAGTGAAGACAAACCCGGCCCTTGAGAAGATGGCTAATTATGAAGTTGTCTTCATGTACGATCCGATCGATGAGTTTATCATCCAGTCACTCACGAAGTATGAGGACCTCCCCTTCCAGAGGATCACTTCTGAGGGGTTAGAGTTACCCGATCAGAACGATGATGTTAAAGACTTAGAGGAGGAGTACAAGGACGTCCTTACTAATATGAAGACCGTCCTGGGTGATAAGATTGAGAAGGTCACTGTTTCAAATAACCTTGGTACTTTACCGTGCTTCGTGTCCAGTGCTAAGCACAGTTATTCTGCTGCCATGGAGCATATCATACGGTCACAGCCAGGATCGACTGGTAATCCCTTATTCGCGTCTGGGTACCTCACCAAGAAAGTGTTGGAGATTAACCCATCGCATAATATTATCTCTGGGCTTAAGAAATTATTAGAAGCCGATCAGAAAGAGAAGTTTAACTCCACGGTGTCTCTTATTTATGAATCATCCCTGCTTGGGAATGGATTCCCGATCGCAAATGTGGCTGAGTTCAGTAAGAAAATATTTGGATACATTAGCATGGGAATGATCTAAAATAAATATAACATAACTTATTACACATAACATATTATATTATATTACTTATTACACATAGTACAATACTTATTACACATAGTACATAAAATATACACCACTTATTACACATTGTACATAAAATATTACTTATTACACATAGCATACATTATATTATATATACAACACAGTATATTACTTATTATACATAGCACAAGATATATTACACACAACACAGTATATTACTTATTACATATAGCACAGTATATATTACACATAGCACAATACTTATTATATACAACACAGTATATTATTTATTACACATAGCACAGTATATTACTTATTACACATTGTACATAAAATATTACACACAACACAGTATATTACTTATTACACATAGCATATTATATTTTAGAACTTCTATATTTAAGGAAATATTTTAGCCCCTACAGAATGCATTTAATAATGAACATACCCAATTCAGACTTACCTTCAGATAAAATATTTTAATTTATCCTAATTTGTTCGGATACGATAAATATGAAAAATATTTTATTTTTATGGTAGGATATATTGATGAAGAATTAAGAATAGAATTACAGAAAGAATTCAGTGACAAAAAAGGAGAAATAGAAGATGGTGATATGCAAAAAATATATAAAATAATAACAGATAATAACAGAAAAACTAAAATATTTAAAGATTTACCAGAACCACTGACCAATTTGGCATATAATATATTTTATGCACAAATATATAGTAGAAATATTAACCGTGATTATAAAGAAGATACTGCTATATCAGAAATCAATGACTCTATAACTCAAACATATGAAATTATAGATATGATTGAAGAAGAAGCAAATACATTAAACAGTAAAAGTAAAAAAGAGGCATTTTATAAATTAATAAGTAATAATCATAGTATCATGGCACAAGTATATATGAATAGAAAGAATTTCTATGATTCTTTCATTAATATACTGCGTGAGAAAGCAGGCATATCAGAACTAGGTGAAGAAATAACTTCAAAAGATGCAATAGTTAAACTATGTGAGTTAACTGAATTAGGAGAGTGCTCTAGATTACAGAATGCATTAAATATACTAATGAAACATGACGATAATCTAACAATAACAGATGAGAATGGAGAAGAACAATCAAATATATGTGATTTAGGACTAACTAATGATGATATTTATTCATTGCAATTACTCGCAAGAACAAAAGATTCGGATTTTTTTAATTTTACTCATTACATTATAAATAATTTAATTTATAATTCAATTTGTATTCAAGATAAAGATAAAAGATTATATACTTCTATTGGGTGGTTATATTATACAATATATAATATGTCTATTATACCTACTACGAATGATATATTTAGCTTAGATAAAGATAAGAACAAAAATACAATTAAGACACACTTAAATCAACTGAAGAATATGAAAAGTATTGTTTTTAGGGATACTAAGTATACTCCAATGCTATTAGATAAGTGCAAAGTTGTATTAGGCCATAAAGATTTTAATATTGATAAAATTAGAAATAACGTACTTCAAAGCTATTTTAAATCAATAAAATCTGATATTTGTGATATTATAGGTAGACCTATAGAAGAGACTACAATCAAAGGATTGTGCTCTAAAACTATAATAATTGTGGCAATATTTATGGTTGTTATGCTGATTATTCTTAGTATAATATTCTTATATCTTAATGAAGCAAAAAAAATTATGAATAATTTAAATATTATATGAAGATAAAAATGAATTTTGGGTTATTCGGATTATATGTGGGTGTGTATGCTCGAGACTGATCTACCAATATGCAAACTAGGACATAACCAAACAAATCATATAACTATGGGGACAGTTCAGTACATGGTCTAATACTACTATGACTATGTGTACATCCTTATACTATAATGATTATAATAAAGGGCATATCTGTATTTAGACTGTATTATCTGGGTGGAGGCAGTGTTATTCTTTGTGAGTACGTCAATATTATTATTTATAAATATTTTTATTATTTATGCCTTACATTTTATTATAATAAAGCATGCATAGCTCACATAAAATATTATTATTAATTTATTTTAGAATTTCTATATTTAAGAAAATATTTAAACCCCTACAGAATGAATATAAATAAAAATATACCCAATTCAGACTTACCTTCAGATATTATATATACACTACTTATTACACGTATACTATTACTTATTATACACTGTACAAGATATATTATACTTTTGTCAGTTTTTTTGGTTTATATGTAAAAAGTTTTTTTATTTTGCCTGTTAATGCTTAATATACTGCTAAATTTACTGATGGTACAGATAATATGTGGTAAACTGGGTGTTAGTGATATAAAAATAATACAAGAAACGCCAATTATATCTAATACGAAGTACCTGATAAATGGATCAGGATCACTCTCTCCATTACGTGGATATATTTATCATACAGATGGATATACGCATAATAAACGGTTATTTTCACCCGAAATCAAGGTAAAGTACAGTTTAAAAAAAGAAGCCAAGTCTAATAACTTCATGCACTTCTATAAATATGAAAGATTCCCTGGGTCGGATAAATTCAGAATACCACTGAAATTTAAACCCACTGAAAATCAGAAATACACGCAGGAATACCACTCTAGAATTATTAAAATGTTTCCATCTGCAGTGGGAGACCTTTCAATTGAAGCAGGAAGAGATAATGCATTTACGCTATTTTTAAAATCAGATACAACTAAACCGTATACAAAATATATCCTTGCCAGTTTATTACTCCTGTCAGAAGGTGTGGATATGCGTATTTCAGTGGATTACAGTAATAATAAGAAAAGGCTTATACTGAAAAATAAAAAAGAGACAAAGGAGTACATTAATGCGGATATGTGCATTGATGTAATAGATTCAAACCAGGAAATTGTTAAAATTGGAGTATACCAGAGTGAAGTAACTGAAATTATTAACTTCTTTCGTAGGTATAGAGTATGTCCATCTGAAGGGAGTAACAGCACTCCTTCAGAACCCAGGAGTAAAGAGGAATTTAAAACTGGAATATTTATGAGCAGCATAGGGTTCCTTATAGAATCGTATATTTTTGAGTATATTGATAATGTACAGGAATATATAGAATTTATAGATGCCGTATACGAACTATTATGTGATCAGATGGAGAGAGATCCAGAACAATTAAGTGATAAGAGAAGGAAGATAGATAAAGTATTTGATAGATTATTTGTGCCTATAGAGTCACTGGATAATGAACTGAAATATATTATGCCACTGTACAGTATAAAACAGACAATGGATAAGTATATGGTATTCCCATTCTGTGAATCTAGTCAATTACCCATATATACTCGTATAGAGGCATATACGCTAAGTAATGGAGTATTCAAGGTTAATAAGAATGTGTATTACAGTGACTGTGTGGAATCAGCACTTTTAGGTCTTTTTTGTTGTTTAGCATACGATCCTGAGACGCATGAATACACCACCAAGCATATGGGGAATACTTTATCTGCCCACATAAAGAAATTCTTTGAGAAATACCCAAGGCCAACAAATACCACTACATACGAAATGCATTTAGACTGGAGTAAAGTTGTGTGTTATTTAAATAATGAAAGGATTTCTTATGTTGGTAATAAAGTAGAATTAAGGAGTGGAGTACTAAATATTCTTCAAGTTATAAAGGAAATAACAGGAATAAACACAAGTGCATGGAATGTGACAAATACAGCTGGGAGTAATCCATTGAATATTATACAGAAATTAGATAAAAATAATTTGTATAGTATAGAAGAATCTGTTAGGCATGCATTTATGTCATTAACAAAGAATTCTTCACTGAAAGTACAGTGTAAAGAATTTGACTTTAAAAAGCGATCGGATGATGTAACTGATGCATTTGGTAAAATAGAGTTAATTTATACGTATGATAATATTGTACATGGAATATGCTTAAATGTACAACCACGCCATACGCATATCTCTCTTTTATACCCATCATCATCTTTCTTAGAAAAATTATCAGAACAGATAAATCAGATAAAAACCGACCATAATGAAATTAATAATTATACTGGATACTTGATTAATCAGCACATAACCAGTAAAATAAGACAAATTTCATTAAGGTCAGTGAATAGTGAATATATACCAAAAAATGAGATATATACATTCTTACAGAATTATTCTGGCAGTGTGTGTGAATTATTTATACTCAGGAAAATTGACAGTGTTGAATATAAATCTTTTATATTCAGGTGTATACTGCTGTACTCACAGAAAAATCAGTTAAGTGAGAATAATCCATTGGTGCAGCTCAGTTCAAATATACTTGGAAGTGTTCCATTGGATGATTTAAACACAAGACTGTCCATGCTGAATAGTTGTATATGTAATTTAAATTATTCTAAATATTATCCAGATATTGAATATACACTAACAAATATACCCAACTCTGAATTTAGTTTATTACAAGTGTGTGGTGTATTTGACTGTATAATAGAATCTGGTGAATTAGACCAATTATTAACTTGTTTGGACATAAGCTTAAAATTATCACGGCGTAGAGTATCACTAGATATATTATTAAGAAGAAAATTATCATCTGCTGAAGTATTAGAATTTATATTTAGATCAGGTAGTATACGTGCTGTGAATAATATTCAGAATATTCTTGAGAGTTATGTCAGCAGGGATGATAAAGAATTAAACACCCTGTATATCATGTGGTTTATAACCGCATGTAAAAGGTCTAATTATTCATCTGAATTAGTCAGATATACGTATAACCTTATAAATTACGAATTTATACCAGATGTGTGCACATACGCAAAAGAAAACAAGTGTAATTTCGATTTAATTATATCTGCTTTATTAAAGGAGAAAGATAAATTACGTATAAAGAAGGACAGAAAGAGTATGAAAAAGTATAAAAAAATAGTAAAACAGTTTAATGAGTCTACAGGAATATTCTCAAAGTACTATATTAAAACTATAGCGTATATCACACAGTTTTTAATATAAATATAGAGTGATTATTATATAATGTTATATATTTCTTGTTTTATTGTATTATACAGTTAAATCATAGTAGAAATGGATTACAAATAGTATTGTATAATAAGATATTCTTTAATATAGATATAATTATGGCTTATTATATGTTTATTTAATATTTCTGTATATTTCTGTATAATTATTCATTTTTACTTAAAATAAAACTCTTCACATGCCTATAAACTATGAATACACTTTAAATATAAGAAAAGTAAATAAATATATCAGAGTAAAATAGAGTATAGGCAAATACACCAGAATAGGACGTAGATGATTAAACAAACAATTTAATATTTATTATATTAGACATAATAATATTTCTGGGTATGTTGAAATAACTTTATACTGGCTGCATCTCTTGACTCTTATAAAATGCATAAACTGTGTCTAAGTAGTCTTGGTTTTGGTCTATTTCAGTGGAAAGACTTTTCATGCGAGAGAGGTGTTCATGCGCGGATGAAAATTCTTTTTTATGTATTGCATATTCAATAAGCCTCTTTCTGGCATAGTACTCAGTTGATGCAGATACTTCTAAAGAATAACTCAGTGCTTTTTTGATCATATCAACTAGTCCAAGGCTCTTTATCCCAATGCATACACGTAAAAAGGCTTCTTTTGCTTCTTTATGTGACTCTGCTGACTTAAGAAGAGTATCAACCCACTGAGAAGGAACCTGGCCTGTTTTAAGATAAAGACATAGCATGGCTTCTTCAGCATATTTAAACATCATAAAGGAATTTCCAAATGTAAATAACATATTGGCATCTCTTCCTATGTTTGGAGTGTACGTTTTTATCTTGTTAAGTAAATGGTCCATGGCCTCTTCTATCTTTCCTTGCTGTATAAGAATTCTCTGCAGTGCAGCATCTATTTTTTCACTCTTCTGGTTAAATATTGCTGCATACTTAATAATACGCTCTGCATCTTCATAGTTATTCATTTGTGCAAAGGATATCGCAGTGAGTAATAGTGTGTCAATGTCTAATACCTCAAAATTACAGCTCTGGAGAATAGCCAGTGCTTCTGTATGCCTCCCAGCCAGAAGAAGTCTAGTGCACAGTGCTTTTGCATACTTTGCGGTTTTTACTAAGTTAAATGCTTCACTCAGATGGTCTATGCTGTTTTCCATTAGACCGAATGAAAATAGTAAAGAGGCCAGTTCAATCTTTAAAAGAGTCACAGGCTCATTAGAGTGCGCGGACTTTTTATATAAAAGACATGTACTACTCACAATCTCTTGCATCTGTAAATTCTCCTTTATCTGGGAAATCTTCTCCTGTAATAACGGCCTTGCTATTTCACTCTTCCCAGCAAGAATCAGTGATGTAATTAACCGGTCTGCCTCCCTGTGCTTTTCAAATAGTGGGATTGCAAGAGTATGTGATCCTGTTGAAACCAATGCATGCGCCCATAATATGTCATGCTCCTTTTCTTTATGGGGTAATTCAGGGGTTATGCCATACTCAATTGCAGAAAGCGCAGCTACTGGCCTGTCCACCATACACACGGCATATAATAATAGTGCATCAAGAGAATACCCGTTGTGTAAAAGCATCTGTGAAATGGCTTTAGCTTCTGATTTATACGACTCTGTCCCTATTAATACTAAATGCTTAGCATATAAATACAAAAGATCCTTTTGATGACTACTCATGTTGTATACAGCAACTTCTGTCTTTGGGAATAGAAAATACCTGTCCCCAGTTTCAATTGTATTCTCTAAATCATCTAAACCCGCACTGCTCTCAAATTCGCCCTTTACAGTATTACATACCATCACATTACAAACTAAAACAGGAACACTCACACTCTGCCCACTGCTTGTATACCCCGGCTTTCCTATAAACTCCCAATCAATGCCTAAAATAGATTTTAGTCTAATTATTGCACTCTTCTCAATTTCCCTGAAGTATTCATCATCACTGAATTCATTGCATATCCGTAATTGCATGAATAAAAGATTTATCTGGTTTTCTGTGCACACAGTCTCACACGCACAAGAAATAAATTTAAGAATTTCTTTCGTATAAAATATAATAATTTGTGATTTTATGCTTATTTTGTTAAGTATAACCAGGACACCCTCTAATAATTCTGGCTGTGTGGAAAGAATCCATTCAATCTTTACTTTTGGCTGAATGTAAATATTCAGTAAATCTATAATAGAGTCGTGTGCTCTGTGAATGGGTGATCCTATGATTTTAACTATTTTCTCTTTTACTGCATTATCCAATGGAATATTCTTCTCACTCCTGGAAAATTCCAATGCTCTCTCTACTTTTCTTAAAAACTCTTCTTTCTCTGTGCTGGTATTCACCGGATTTGTCATAAAATTTTATTAGCTCAAAATTCATTTTTCATTTCCTGTGGTGTAAATAGACCAACCCAAAATTTCAAATGATGAAACACTTAGTAACACCTTAAAACAAATGTATAAATAGAACACACACAGTATAAACACATGGAAATAGCATTTCACAGCAATAAATGTGCACTGAAGGATTCTCTCAGACTAATAAAAATAGGAAAGAATCCATGCTGGAAGAAAAGATACCAACTGTTTAAGTACTCTGAAGGACTGATTAACACAAATGAGAATATAATAGCACTGCATTCAGAAATATCAGAATATTCACTGCAAGAATTCATTGAATTACAGAATCAGTACATTGCACTAGCAAATACATTTATAAGCAGACAGGGGGAGTGCACGGTCTGTCTAAAGAACTGCCTTGAAGGGGTTGCAGATGAAACACCAAATAACAAATTATCAGAGGATGAAATTACAGCGTATACCAATTCACCAGAATTATTTAGAGAGAAGCAGATAGCACAGGCAGCAGATAAAATGAAAAGGCTAAACACTAAAACAGAATTTATGGAGTCAATTATAAATATGCACAAAGAAGAGTTAGACAGAATATCATACACTAACACTTCTGCCATAGAATATACACACTCACACCTTGCAGAGATGGAAGAAGCATTAGCTAGAAGAAATAGGGCTATTTTATTAAAAAGATGGCTGGGCGGGATTACAGTGTTTTTCTGCTTTTTATCTCTTCTACTTCTTAGACCGTTTGTTGTGTAGGGAATGGTTAAATATAAAAGACATTTTAAATATTCGGGTTATTTCGGGTTTTATAGTAAATTGTTTAATGTACTTCTACTTATATGGGCGTATTAGAGTGTTACATGATAAATTTGGTGTAATTATGACTAATTGTGACTATTCACAGTTATTATATGGCTAATTTTGTATTCTTTTGTCTAATTGTGGCTAATTCTGGCTATGTGTACAGGAAGAATATAAATATATTTTTAAGTGTACAGAATATAATGCATATTGTGTAAAAATTTATAGTTAAATTTAATGGTTAATTACACTAGGAATAAAACTAGAATTTATTACTCAGCTTATTTTTATAGTTTTATTCCTGCAAATTTGAAATTTAAATGGAGAGAGATGACCAGGAGTACTCACAGAATTCAACTGCATTTTCATTTGACAATGGAAGTCAAATAAGTGTAGGAACCAGTCAGCCATTCCATCTTACACAGTATACATCAGAGAACTCACCAGATATAATTGATGACATTAAGTCAACATATACACAGGAAAATGTGCGTGTTGTATGGGGGACAACTATAAACATCCAAGAGACGATAGACTTGTTCAAAGAGTTTATTAGGACGTATTCAAATGACGATGGGGTATTTGTGTACCTGCAGAGAATTGAAGAAATGCATGAATTAGAAGATTATGTAATTACACTGAATTGTGAGCACCTGAAAAACACGGCGTATGGCAGGATTTTAACAGAAATTCTTGCATATCCTGTTGAGATATTTCCACTGTTAGAGATAGCTGTGTCTGACTTGTACTTGGAGAAGTATCCATCAACCCCTCCAGCAATTAAAGTGCTTGTGTCTAACATAGGAAACCAGAAGAATATTAGAGACTTACACCCAGAGGATGTGGATACGACAGTGGAGGTAATTGGAATGGTAACAAAAACCAGTGGAATAATTCCGGATATTACTACAGCAGCGTATGTGTGCGGAAAGTGTAAAGAAGTATTAACAACTGAGGTGGTTAGGGGAGTAATTGCAGAGCCAGTGGACTGCCCGTGTGGACAGAGATTTTCCATGGAAATGGACAGTATGCTTTCTTCCTTCCAAGACAAGCAAGTGATAAAGATACAGGAGCTGCCTGAATCAGTGTGTGATGGGCTGGTTCCGTGCACTATAACAGTTCTTGCTTCGCACGTACTTACGGATGGACTTTCTCCAGGGGATAAAGTTAGAATTGCTGGAATATTCAGAGCAGTTCCATTAAAGCTGAATTATATACACAGGACCATAAAGAGCTCCTTTAAAACGTATATTGAAATGGTCAGTTATACAAAAATAGCAGAGGAAAAAATGGGAAGGTGCTCTTTCGATGCACTAGAGGAGATCGAGAGGCTAAGAAACACTGAAGATGTATATGAGAAGCTTGCTTTATCTGTGGCACCATCTATATACGGAATGCTTGATGTGAAGAAGGCACTTCTTCTGCAAATGTTTGGAGGAGTGACGAAGTCGTTGAACGGTGCTAGGTTTAGAGGGGATATAAATGTACTTCTTGCAGGAGATCCGGGTGTTGCAAAGAGTCAGTTGCTTCTGGCAGTGCACAGGCTTATTGACAGGGGTGTATACGCCTCAGGAAAGGGGTCTAGTGCAGTCGGTCTTACTGCAAATGTATCTAGGGATATGGAAAGCGGACAGCATATTTTAGAGTCTGGTGCTCTGGTGATAAGTGATGGTGGAGTGTGCTGTATAGATGAGTTTGATAAAATGGGGGAGGCCACAAGAAGTGTGCTGCATGAAGCAATGGAGCAGCAGACAGTAAGTGTAGCCAAAGCAGGGATTATAACAACTCTTAATGCCCGGTGTTCAATTCTAGCAGCATGCAATCCAATTAATAGTAGTTACGACCCAAAGAAGAACATAATTGAAAATCTGGATATTCCACCGACACTGCTCAGTAGATTTGATGTGGTGTGTCTGCTTCTGGACAGAGTGAATGAGAAAAGGGATAAGGAAATAAGCACGCATATTATAAAGTTATATGCAGGAACAGAAAAACCAGAAGACCCTCCAGTAAAGGAAAGTGTGCTTAAGCAGTACATCAAAGAAGGAAGAAACATTAACCCGAGAATAACAGAAAGTGCAGCACTAAGAATATCTAAAGAGTACCAAGAGCTACGCCTGCTAGGAAATGGAAAGAGTGTCACAGCAACCACCAGACAACTAGAGAGTCTAATAAGGCTGAGTGAAGCACACGCCAGAATGAGACTTTCCCACACAGTTGAAGACAAAGATGTCTCTGAAGCCATTCGTATTATAAAGGACTCTCTGCATATATATGCAGTAGACCCAGTGACAGGCAGAATTGATATGGAGCTTTTACACACAGGAAAAACAACTGCTGCACTAAAGCTAGAAGATGACTTAAAAGAACTAATCCTCAGAGACATTGGAAAGGGAAGTACAGTCCCGAAGCTAATGGAAAGTCTTAACACAACAGCTAGAATCCAAGAAAAAGTTCTTATGTCAATTCTAGAAGAACTCCAAGAAGATGGTAAAATAATGATTGATGGACTATGCATAACCCCAAATTAAAAGTATTTAGTATTATTATAAGCAGAAATTCAATAAATGCCAATTTTTATTAATTATTCGGATATTCTATTTATAAAATATTAGCATGGCCTAATATAACCTTAAATAAATAAATGAAAAAAAAGATTTTTAATGCAGGAGTTTAAAGAAGAGAAGCTGTTAAGAAAAGAACTACAGAAATCACTAGGGGATTATGAGTATAGGGAAATTAAAACACTCAACCGGATAGTAATGGATATGCTGGCACGGATTAATAATGAAGTTAAAATATTTTCAGGTATACCAGAACAACTAGTCAGTCTAGCAAACAATTCATTATTATTACAAGTATATCAAAGGACTGACCTTATATATAGTGAAGACGCAGTTGTATCAGTGGTTGGTACATCTATAAATTACATAAAAGCAGTTATAGATAAACTTGTGGCGATAGCAGATAATTTACAAGACAATGACAAGAAAGAAGCATTATACAATTTAATAGGAGGATCTCATTTGTTTATGGCGTATTTTTTATGTAATTATAGAAAACAATTTTTTACTGAAAATGTTAATACATTATGCGAACTGCATGGAATACCAAAATTAAATGAAAAAACAACATCCAATTATGCGCTGGTTAGTCTTTTTGAATTAACTGAGTCAAAAAAGTGTTCAAAGTTACAGAGAGCATTAGATATAATAATGAAGCATGGTAATGATCTATTTACAATAGATGAAACTGGACTAAAAACATCAAATGCTTCTAAGTTAGGAATAAGCAATGATGATATTAAAGCACTACAGCTACTTACAAGAGTAGAATATGACAGTGTGTATAATCTTATGTGGATAGCGTATAGATCAATTAGTATTGAAAACAAAAATACAGGACAGAAAATGTCTTTTGATTCCTTATACGATTTAATATTTGGTATATTTACTAATTATTCTATAAAGGATATTGAATTATACAAAGAAAACAAGAATTGTAAATTTAATGAATTTATGAATGCTATTCTAAATATAGGCAGTATAAATATTTTATATTCAGGTGTACCTAACAATTTCCATGATATTTTCAAACCCAATTTAACGACTTTCTCAAAATTCGAAAATAATGTAATTCACAAGTACGCTGAAACTGAAAAAGAGAAATTCTCTATTATTAACAGTACATCTACTGCTAAACCAAGTATAGAAGATACTACTGAAGTATCTTCTTCTACTGAAACCGCATTAGAGGCTAAAGAAAACAGAGAAACCAGTGAACCAGTGACTGAAGTGCCAACTAGAAGATCTAGAAGGGCTGAACAAGTATCACTTTTTCTAACAGTATTTGTTTTTCTTTTTTTAATTGCTAATAGTGCAATCTTAATAAATCTTATAGGATCAAAGAATTCAGCACCAACATATGGAAATATAGATACCAACCAGCAATGCACATCTATATGCCCAGAAGAAGAAAGCTCAGTATGGCAAGGCAAATAATAACCAGAAATTATTTCTAGTTATAAATTTAATTAAGCATATAATGAAATAACCCAAAATTAATATTATAATAAAATAGTACAACTATTGCAGTGTACTGATTTATTACGTATATTATCCTAGTTATAATAAATATGCTTATTTAAAGGGTTTCTTTATGTTTTACTTAATTTAGTGAGTATTTCTTATTATAAGATATAATTATTTCTAATATTCTAATTTTTATAAAAATGAATTTATTATTATAAGTAGAATATTTAAAAAAGGGATTTTTGTTTATTATGTGAAGAGTATTTAATTGAATATTTATTAATTTAGGTGGAATATTTACGTAAATCAAAAGAGTAAAATATGGAGCAGAACAAAAAACACATTAATTTTGTACTTAGGTGTGTGCGAGAAAAAACAAGAGTATTTTACCTTTCTGAGCCCATGAGGATAAGTACATTCTACTGGGTAGTTGGGTCACTTTTACTGCTGGAAGACCATAAGAATATTGAGAGACTTTCAAAGAAAATATTGAATTTCGTGGTGGAGTGCCAGAATGAAGATGGTGGGTTTGGTGCCAGGCCGAAATATCCATCTTGTCCTATTTCCACACTTTCTGCACTGCAAATTCTTTACGTTCTAAAGAAATCAAACGAGCTTTCTGAAGGCAGTGAAACTCCAACAAGCACAGTTCTGGTGCAGGAGGACTCGCCAGAAACAAAGCGCCCAGGGCAGTTTACAGTACAAGAGAGAAGGAATGAAGAAATATTCCAGTCACTTGAACATGTCTCTGATTCTTCATCTGATTCGTTGGACATAGAGACAGACACAGAATCATCAGGGAAAACAACTAATTGTGTTATGTGCAATGCATACCTTGAGAAAATAGTAACAAATGAAAAGCTAATAGGATTTAATTCAATCCTCAATATTAGTTATATCTGTTATTACATCGCATCGAAAAGCTTGCTGACTGAACTATCCCTTGGTGGCCCTGATATGTTTGTTATTCTTGCACCAATGAAAAAAATCCTCTGTGAATATATTTCACAGTGTGTTAATCTTGATGGGGGTATTGGTGCCATGCCAGGTAGTGAATCACATGCGGCGTATACATTCAGTGGAGTATCTTCTCTTTTTAGTCTGGGTGAAATCGGTCTTATATCCATACAAGAAACAGCCACACTAATTGGGCTTCTACAGACAAACTCAGGAGGGATTTCAGGAAGAGTTGATAAAATTGAAGAAATATGCAGTACGTTCTGGGGGTATTCCACACTAGCAATTATGGGCGTGCCGGGATATGTAGACTCTTCTGCGCTAAGAAATTTCATTTCATCGTGTGAGTGTGTAGAAGGAGGCTATTCAGACAGACCAAATGGAACACCTACTCTGCTGTATACTTTCTATGCACTCTCCTGCTTAGCTGTATTAGATAATAAGAGTGTTATGGATATACTCCCTAGTTTGTCTTTATGCTTATTTGACTGATACTATTATAATAAGTATATTCAGTGAAGACGCTCTAATAATAATAATTTGAACAGAATTTATTTAATGAAATATTTCTGCTCTCTGTGCAGGAAAGCAATAAAGTACAAAACGCCCAATGGATGGATTGATCACATACGCGGTGTAAATCACAGACAAAAAAGAATGTTTATATTAAAACCCGAACTAATTAAATTTATTAACCAAATGAAGAAGGAAGCATGTTAACGCATGAAGAGCATGCAGAAATACAGAAAGTGTTGAATAATACAGAAGATACAGCAGAAATCAAAAAAGAGAATAGAAAATATTTTAGAAGAATCATTGATAAGAATAGCACATAATATACTAAATTAAGACTATAATTTTATTTATAAATAACCGTTATAAATCATACTAAAAATAAAAATTATAAGAATTTTAACAGTTTATTTTTTAACTATTCTTCCGTGCAGTGATCCTAAATATTCTTGATATTTTGGATATCCACCCATTTGATCTTCTATCATATACCCAATAAATTCTGCATCAAGTTCTCCTTGAACACAGTGCAAAACCTTTAATTCTACGCCATATATCTCTTTAAGCCTATCCAGTGCAGAAATAACAACTTCATTTTGAACCATTTCATCCATATAGTCTACTGCTCCTTTACCAAACCATAGGATAGTTTTGCATCCTGTGTCCATGATATAGCTCTCTTCTGTGTCTAATGCACGCATACTTAATCTTTCTCCAATTAAGTCATCGATCTGTCTCACTGTGAATAGAGAAGATATTTTTACAAGGCGGGGATAGAACAGTCTAAATGTTCTGTCTACAGGGAGGGGCATTACTTCACATGCAAATTCGATTTTTACAGATGGACCAAGTTGAACCTTTGGGTACTTAAGAACTGCCTGAATAAGCACGGGCAGTCCTTTAATTGTATCTGGGAGTACTAATTGTGAGGGAGATGTATCTTTAGCACACGCTCTTTTATAGAGAGCAAGTGCTGTGACCATAGAAGTCTCTGCTTTTCTAATGTTCTCTATCATATTCAGCGGATCAGAGCATATATACTTACATATTCCACAGAACATTGCATCCATGGTCATTCCTGTGAACACCTGCTGAATCAGCCTACTTGCTTTTAGTCTTAAGTTAAGAATTCTTGTCCTGCTCTCTCCAGATAGATTTATGTATTCAACAATGGCCTGAATATACACAGACTCTCCTTCTTTAAGGAAGTCTTCAACTGAAAAGCTTACTGCAAATGTTGTTGGTGCTGACATTGCAGGGAACGATATCATTGATATGTTCTCAGAGGACCCACTGCTGTACACAGCTCTTTTCTTAATTCCATTGCTGCATACAACCCGAATTGAGCACCTGAAAAAGGACTCTTGCATGATTTTCTCTACCACGCCAGATGTAATATTCTCTCTTTCAACACACCCGCCAGTTGACATAACCGTCTTATACAATTTGTCAAGCTTGCTGTTAATCGTGGAGAATACAGTCAGTGAAACACCGCAGTCTATCGCTGTCTGTGTGAGTTTCTCAGGTATTTCTGTATAATCATGCCCTCCAAGCCAGCTGATTAATTTGCACCCACCAGTATATGCTGCTAGCTGTATTGCTGTTGTAATGCCACCAGATATGTTGAATGTCGATGAAGGCGTGCTCTCTATTGTTTGAATTAAAGAATTAATCCTTTCCTCTGTTAGATTCGCTGTCTCAATAAACAGCGGTGCGCACAAGCCGTAATCACCCTTTATATTGTGTATTATATTTACAGAGTAGCCCATCTCTCCATCTGATACAACAGAAACCTGATCATTCACTAAAACAACCGACAGTCTGCTATAAAATAACGAAAAGTCTGGCGATGCAAGAATATTCTTTAATCCTCCCATAAATTCAATATATCCAGTGTTACTCCTTGATGTGGACGAGCAGTCTATCATAAATACAACACACGGCTCTTTCCACTTACGGCAAGAAGGTAATGAAATATCTGATTTAGGTAGATTGTCTGATGAGTACCAGCTTCTATTGCTTATACAACTGTCCTCGCATATGTATTCTACAGTAGGCTCTCTAAGCAGTGGGCAGTCATACGGTAAGTCATTCGTAGTCCCACACATAACACACTTAAACTGGTAAGTACTCTCCTGCTGCCCCCTAAACAAATCGTCAGATACAGTGGGAAATGACCCACACTCTTTGCACTTATGTAAATAATCTGTTCTGTACTCAGGAATAGCAACACTCTCATTAAATGGCTGTGCTACAATAAGTAATGGCAGCCCTATTAACTCAAATAAATCCTCATCTGCTGGCACCGTATACATACTAGAACGTATTAATTTATGTGAAGATGACCCTTGTGCAGAATATTCTACAGTTGGATTTAGTGCTAGTGGCGGTGATACTCTCGCCTCTTCTCTTGTTTTGTCTTGCTCCAATATAATAGGAATAGAAGGAAGTCTATTAAACACTTCCTGTTCTCTTGCATCCTTATCTATTTTCTCAGATGGTTTGTGTATTTTTGAGCTAAGAGATGGAATATTACTGGTTTTGTTGAATTTGCTATCTCTGAAGACTTCTTTATCCTGAGGCTGTGTGAACATGCTAATAAAATTTAAGCAAATTAAATGCAATAGTGAAAAATAAATATAAAACATGGGTCAGTATAAAGTGGAGAGAATGAAAAATATTCTCAGAGCACATGAGAATAAAGTGTATATATCAGCAGAGTACACAGGAGACTACTGTATTATAAAAGGATACGTATTTAAAGTGAGAGTTGATAGGGATTTACCCCCGTACAGTGTATCTCTGTCGCAAGTGCAGAGAGTATTTATGGATATAAAAGAGAATGAGTATGTAGATGTAATTAACGGGCCAAGGGGTGTTATGGGAGAAATAGAAGAAGTGACCATTTCTATAGAAGGAAAGACACGGGGTGTTCACATACGGATAAACCACAGAATAATTAATAATACATTTTTAAAAATATTGAGTGGTGTACCGCTGACAGAGGGACAGGATTTAGGGCTGCTTATGGAGATAGAACCATCTGCGGATATTTCAAATAAGGAGGTTATGTTTATTTGTAAGGTAGAGAAGATAAAGTTGCCGAATAAGGAAGTTATTGGTGTGGTGAACAACAACACAAAGATAGTAATTAAGGACCACCAGGGAATTACCATTTTAGGGATGGGGGGTGAGTTGAGTATGAACACAGAATTTGATTTTCTTGAGATGGAGATAGGAGGACTAAAAAAAGAATTTGCAGAGATGTTTAGGAGAGCATTCATTCAGAGGATGTACAAGCCAGGGTTTATTAAAGACATGGGGATAAGTCATGTAAAGGGGATTATGCTGTACGGTCCGCCAGGGACAGGAAAGACTCTTATTGCCAGGAGAATGTCTGCTCTTTTAAACTCTGCCCCACCTAAAATTGTGAACGGGCCTGAAATACTGAACAAGTATGTTGGGCAGAGTGAGGAGAATATAAGAAAATTGTTTGAGGATGCAGAAAAGGACTATAAGCAATACGGCGATGAGAGTGCACTGCACATAATAATATTTGACGAGATTGATGCGATTTGTAAGAGCAGAGGGTCTTCTAATGGCGTTGGTGACCAGGTGGTTAACCAACTTCTTTCAAAAATAGATGGTGTGGAGTCATTGAATAATATTCTTGTGATTGGGATGACTAACAGAGTGGATTTAATTGATGATGCATTATTACGACCCGGTCGGTTTGAGATACACATTGAAATATCCCTGCCAGATGAAGCAGGAAGACTGGAAATCTTAAAGATTCATACGAGCAAAATGGAGACAAACTGTTTTATGAAGAAAGACATTGACTTAGAGGAAATCGCCAAAAGAGCCCGTAATTATACCGGTGCAGAGATCACTGCACTTGTTAAGAGTGCTGCTTCATTTGCCTTGGAAAGAGCCAGGAACACTAAGAAAGAGGTAATGATAGATATGAATGATTTTAAGAAAGCACTTGATGAAACAGTCCCTGCATTTGGTGTAAGCACTGCACTGAGACTCCCAGAACCGTTCTACGCGTACCCATCAGCACAGGAAGTAATAAAGCACGGTGAAACAATTGTAAGCAGACTCCGAAAAGACACCGCAAAAAAGTCAAAAACACTTTCTTTGCTTCTTACAGGGCGACCAGGGACAGGGAAGACTGCCCTTGCAGAAATAATTGCGAAAAAGTCAGAGATTCCTTTTATTCGGGTTATTTCACCAAAGGACATTGTAGGCAAGGAGGAGAACGAAAAAGTCAACTATATACGAAATACCTTTAAGGATGCATATAAAAGTGCCGAATCTTTAGTTATTCTTGATGATATAGAAGGGTTAATGGAGTACGTGTCAATTGGTCCAAGGTTCTTAAACCCAATTCTACAGGCAATTAAGCTGTTTGCTAAAAATCAAGACCGGTTTAAAGTAATGGTTATAGGAACAGCCGCAGATAAGTCTTTAATGGAAGAATCAGGAATATTCGGATCATTTGATTCACATCTAGAACTTTCCACACTGACTAATAAAGATATAGACTGGTTCACAGGAAATACAGCACTAGCACCTGCCACACAAAAGACCATTAAGGAAATTATTCAATAAATATATATTCTATCTTTGTTTAAAACAGGCCACTTTATATAAACCTTCTTATTCATTCAAGTATACATAAATGCTTTAATAAGCCATCTGGTACTTCCCTATACTACTAAGTTAATTTTATATAATCAAAGGACTCTCTCACTCTAACATACATTATACATTAATTTAAATTATTACTATAACTATATACACACTGTGTATAATAAAATAATTATACTACAAAGTGTAATAAATACTTAACCTTAATATGTC